>NW_021605140.1:2004032-2034818 GCF_004785775.1 Grammomys surdaster | reverse complement strand
CACACACACACAGGGACACACACACACACATGGACACACATACATGAACACACACACACACATACACACACACACAGGGACACACACACACATGGACACACATACATGAACACACACACATACACACACACACAGGGACACACATACATGAACACACACACACATACACACTCACACATAGACACACATTGGTAAGCACATGTCTACAATCACACATATACACACACACATTAATAATAAATAACATTTAAAATAAACAAATAAAACACCACAATCTAATGTGTTTTTGTCATTGTTGGTTTTGTTTTAAGTTTTTTTTAAAAAAATAATCATCTGACATTGTGGCTCATGCTTGCAATCTAGACATTGAGGAGCCAGCACACAAAGATTTCTGCATATTCCGAGTCAGTCTGGTTCCCGTAGCAAGTTCTCAGCGAACCTGAGCTACATAAGACCCTGTCTCAAGAAATAAAATGAACAGATTAAAGAAAAAAACAACTCATGTGAACTGCATTGGCCCTTTCAGAAGGAATCTTGGGTAATAGAGCTATATTTATGAGATTTGTGGAAACTTAAGGGTTCTTTGGAAAGTCATTTGGATGGTATCTTGCTGGGGCAAACGTGAAGGAATGTTTCACTGAAACAGACACAGGAGAGAGGATGTTCTGCTAAAGCAAGCATGTGAAAGGACACGTGATGAAAGATTCTTTGCTAAGGACACACATGTATTGGTCTGCTTTACATTGCATAGTTGAGCTGCATTTGCGGGGCTCCATAGAGAGAAATGCACCAAAAAAATTCTGGGGGTGTGCTGCACTTTCTTGCTGCTTCTGAGGGCTTGGGCTGATTGGCAGAGTGACGTCAGCTGAGACAGACACACGTGCTGAGGCAAGACCTGTGGAGAACATGTGATGCAAGTATAAAAAGGACCCGAGCGCACAGTGACGGGGCTGAGCTAGGATTGCTTATAGAGCTAGCTGTGCAACGCTAGTTGGTCTCTAGTCTTCAGTGATCTTTGCTTCCCTGAGAGAGACACAGCCGAGGATTTTTCCTGGTGTTCCTGCTGGTCTCTTCTGCCGACTGGAGTGGAGGCCAAGGCCTGGCTGTCTCTGCTAGGTAGTGTCACTGCTGCTGATTCTGATTCTACCGAACTGGACTGCTGGTGTATCCATGAAGTGACCTGAGCTGCCTCTGCTGACCTGTGAACTGAACTGTGGATTTCTAGACAACACAGACAGGAATTGCTCCAAAGAACCTGTCTAAACAGGTCCACTTCCCCTGTATCTTTTCTTTCCCACTACCTCTGGTGGGTGGTGGGCTACAAGGGAGATTAAAGCATTTAAGAACCATCATTAAAAATAAGGTTTGAAAAATTAAAGTTATAGGCATTTCCTCATCTTCAGTTTCTGTTTGTGAGTAGTATTGAGTTGAGTAGTTTCCTGAAAAAAGGCAGGTACACCATGCTAGCTCAATGAGACGGATTATTTAACCTGACTCTATTGTGCTTTCCTTTGGGGCCTGGTATGGTTAAATCTGTATCTCACCATCATAGCAGAAGTTCTTGAGGGACCAAGGCACCAGTAGCCAGATGCACATGTGTGAGGCACCAGTAGCCAGATGCACATGTGTGACTCTTGAATTCCTTGAGTCTAGTGGGACCACCATGGTTCAAGCATGACACTGTGCCGAAATACCAACAATCACACAGGGAAGCTATATTAACTTGCTAATTATCAAATTAATCAGTATGAGGAAACTTAAAGCAAATACAGTATCTTACTGTTCTGGAGCTTAAAAGTCCAGATATATTATCACTGGGCAGAAATCAAGATCTCAGGAGGGTTAGCCCCCAAACTCTCCCTGGGAAACCAATAAACCAGTAAATCTTGACTCTATCCCTTCTCCTTCTCCCTGCTCCTATCTAAGGCAAAGTCTGTGCCTATATAGTGAAATGAACTGTATAACAGCATGGCAGCTCCAGTGGGGGAAGGAAAGACAAATCCTCAGACACCTACCTATTCAACACCCTGCTATCACCATGGCTTTCCCCTGTGACTAGATGGCCCAGGCTGTTTCTTCTGAGACAGCCACCTCTGGACTTGACGTCCCTCACATTCTGGCAGCGGCACCTGTGAATTCCTGTCCTCAGATAGGCAGGCAACTCTGGGTCCCAGAGGGCCCACCCTAGCCATGAGGGATGAGAATCACCGCCTCCTGCTGAACCTTCTGTCTACCTGGGCCCCACCAGTACAAACGCTCCATGAGATGTGGGGGAAGAGCCAGAAACAAGCTGGTTGGGCCTTTTGTGTTGGTTTTGGTTTTTATTTTTGCCTATATTACATCCTGCTGACATGATCTTTCTGGAGTAGACAACTTCAGGGCATGACCAGGCCCAGGAGAAAAGACATTATATGGTGGAGAGAAATTCTGTGGTTTAACCCCTACGGATTTTGTCTTGATGTCTAAGGGGAAGCTATTATAACTGGAGAAGTCTTTTCTTTCTTGATCCTGTCTGGGCCTGTAACATTTTGTTGACATCAATGAATTTGGCCGTGATCAATATTCTCAGTTCTAGGTAAAACCCAGTTTTCATCCCTAAAACAATGAGTCTTATAACTCTGTAACTCAAGCCTAATAACAGAAGGTTGCTGGGAACCGGCTGAGAAGACGAGAGTGCATCTGTGGAGCATTTGACACTAGTTCCTGTTACCGTTTATAACCGACTGGAATGATAGTCATTACGGTTCAGTCATAGTGACTTTTAGATTTAGCCATTTCTCTCTCTGTGCTCTCAGTTACCGCCTACATCTAATAAAAGGCCCTTAACAATTTGGTTTTAAGTTTTTCCTCTGAAAAATGTTCTCTTCTTATCAAGAAGCACACTATAAATCATCCACAGTTCCACATTCAGTCATTCTATGATTTATTGAGCAATTACTGTACTTCATTCAGATCACGCGTTAGGCACTGAGGATCCAAAACTCAATAAATGTTAGTGTCTTCCTTTTAACCACAGTTCAGTGGTGTACGGTAAACACACAGCTCTAGCATGTTCTGATCATTATGATCCTATGACCTTAGGACTTCACACGTCTGTCCTAAAGCACTGATCAAATTTCACAAAACACCCTCCTTTTTTTTTAGTTTTTAAAAAAGACTTATTTATTTTTATTTTATGAGCTTTTTGCCTTCAGGGATATCTGTGCATCCATGCAAGAAGTACCTGGGAAGGCCAGAACAGGGTATCAGATCCACTGGCACTGGAGGTACAGATAGTTGTAAGCTGTTATGTAGGTGCCGGGAACCAAACATGAGTCCTCTGCAAAAGCCACAAGGGTTCTCCAGTGTAGAGTGAAAAATTATAGATGCTGGGTATATAGAATCCTTTTTAGACATATAAAATATTCTTTAGGCTTTCTTTATAAGGACATGGAAATTTTTCTGAGAAACAGAGCCATGAAGCAAGTGTAGAATGTGGACAGGCTAGTTACGGGAACTGGCTAGAATGCAAGTTAGCCACCTGGGAACCAAACTGAGAACCGCAGTGACAGGGCAAGGCCAAAGTAACAGGGCAGGACCACATTCTTGAGAAAGATTAGCTACAGAGAGTTTTCACATGACCCTGACTCACGTAGGTTGGGTTCCTTTGGAATGTTCTGCTATTTTTATGTTATGCCACCTTAACAACCCCTCATCCCCCTCCCCATTCCTTGGTTTGTGGTTTTTCCCCTTAAAAACCCCTCTCAAACTGGCTGTCTGGGTCAATTCAGCTCCTGCATGGACATACGAATTGACCGGCAGCTAGCTGTCACATGCCCTAATAAACCTTGCTATTGCTCCGGTACATGGTGTCTCGAGCAGATTACTGGGTGGTTGCGACTTTCTGAGACTTGAGTGAGGGTCTCCCCTCTGTGGAGGTCTTCACCAGTGCTGAGCCATCGCTCCAGCCTCATAACTCACCCTTCTTATTAAGCATCCACATGTGAGCTGGGCCCTACGCTGTCTGGTAAGGAGAGAAGTAGACAATTTTCTCTGGACAGTGTTTCATCCTGAGCCTCACAGGCTGTTAAACCAACAAAACAAATCTCCCTCAAAAAATAGCAAGACCAGGTCTGCAAGCTTGGACTCTTAACCTGGTCTACCCACAGGAAATAGCAGCTGTTGTAAGCATAAGAAAGTAATAGATTCAAACACCAGAGGACAGCTGCATAAAGTTAGGTTGAGGCTCTTCGGACCCCAAGGAGGAAGTGACTAAGGCACAAAGTCAGAGTTCTGCAGTGTCCCACACAGCAGGCCTCTTCAACCCAGGCTCCACACAGAGCTGAGTCACTGATGTCCTTCTCCAACCCCGTCACTGTCACCTCACCGTGGCCTCTCTTCCAACCGCACTGCTGAGCAAACACAGAAATTGTGTATCTCAAGGTAGATGGTTGAGAATCTTTCGTTCCTCAGCCCTGCATGCAGGACCTTGTCAACGACCTGCTGAGTCATACTTGGCAAGTTCACAGTCTCTCTTGTTCCCCGGGGGGGGGGGGGAAATATGAGTTGTGAAAGGCTAGGGGACATTTTACTTGCAAAAGCTATGTAGACATGTGAATACAATAGCATTGTCTACCAGAGGACATTTATATGTACATAATTCAATTTTAAAATTCTTTAAATTTTTAAATTTTAATTATCATTGTGTATGGGATGTGAAAAGGAGTGTGCACGCCATGATGCACGTGTGGAAGGCAGAGGGAAACACCCCCGATTGTCTCGGCCCGCCAGCTGCCCCAGTAATGACAAGGAGACCTTTTAATTATTATGGAAGCTTGGCCTTCGCTTGGCAGACTCTCAACTAGCTCATCTAAGTAAACCTGCCCCTTTAGCTCTGTCTCACATGTGGTTTGTTACCTCTCCCAGTACCAGCGCCTGTTCCTTCCTCTGTGTCTGGCTGGTGAATCTTCTTTCCCAGAGACAAAGGCTGGTGAAGCTTCTTTCTCAGAGTTCCTCTCTCTGCCCAGATGTCTTGCCTTTCCTCTCCTGGTTTGCTATACACCGTTTGGCTCTTTATTAAGCCAATCAGAAGGTGATAGAGAAGATGTTTACAGAACACTGAGACAGGCAATACTTCACATACAGTGCACATGAAATTTCCCCAACAGGAAGCTTCGTAGGATTGGTTCCCTCCTTCCATTTTTATGTAGGCTTTAGATGTCAAATTCAGGAAGCCAAGACCAGTCCACCAAGTACCTTTACTGGCTAAGTCACCTCAGTAGTCCAAAAACATTCTTTTCTTTAAAATCATTCTGCTTTAACTTTTCATTTTTACTAATATATGTACATGTTTTATGTACATGTGTGTGCAGGTGCCCACAGAGGACATAAAATATATAGGTGCTAGGAACTGGATCCTGGCCCTGTGAAAGAACAGTGAGTATTCTTAACCATTCATCCATCTCTCCAGTCCCCCAAAACATATCTTTTTATCGGAGGTTTATGGGATGCAGTGGTGGAAACCTTTAATCCTAACACACAAGAGAGAGAGGCAGGAAAACCTCTGTGAGTTCAAGACCATCCTAGTTTACATAGTATGTTCTAACTCAGTCAGGACTATATAGTAAGACCCTGTCTTAAAAAATAAAATCTGGGATGGCTAACAAGTTGGCTCTGTGGTTAAAAGTACTTGTTACTCTTGCTGAGGTCCAGGGTTCAAGTTTTAAAACCCACATGGCAGTTCACAAGTATCTGAAATTCTACTCCCAGGGAATGTGGTGTTCTCTTAGCGGTTCTCAAAGGCGGTCCCTGAATAAGCTGCACCAATCACTTTGGATTTGATAGCAGTACGAATTCTCAGGCTCTGTCAAGGAGTACTTAGTAGAAACTCTGTGACGGGGTGTAGAACTCAGGAATTCATATGTTAAGAAATCTAACAGGCTATTCTCATGCACACTTAAAGTTTGAGAACCACTGTTGATAGCAATCAGTCCCTTGTGTTTTTATATTTTTAATATCATTATATTAAAAGATTCAAATAAATGTTTTCTCAAATATAAACTTCTAAACACTGTAGTTTATTCTTTAGTTTTTTAATGAGACATGCCTTTGCATCTATCTCTATGACCTTAACGGTCTCTATGCCAGCCTCCTCTTTCCTTACAGAGTGTGTAGCTGCCCGATTTCCCACAGTTCAGATGTCACTGATTGTCAAATCACATTGCAGTCCAACAGATTCTTCTGTCCTCTGTGTTCCCTGTAAATTGGCAACTGGGTCCAGAGACATAATTGGGTTTCAGCTTGACCTCATTGGCAAGACCACAGCTGTGCCCTCTGTCTTGGGGAGGTACACTATACCCACTGTCACTCTTGGGGAAATGAAAAGTCCTAGACACTTGAACTCCTTAGGGGTCACAGACAGTGACATCCAAACCCTGCCATTTGCTTTTCCTTTATCCCCTAAACCGTTTTCCTAGAGAACTCTTTCCCATCTGTGAGCATAGACAAGTTATCTAGTGCTTGATTGTTTCCTAGTTTTAACCAGTTCTTCAGATAATGAGTTAGCTCCCCCATCAACTTCCAAAAGCGGCTGATAAACTTTTAAAATTTAATTATAGACTCAAAGACTTATACTTATTTGATGTGTAAGTACTGTCATTACCAAGGTTCAGGTTATTCCTTTTTGAGTGAATGCCACTTTAAGTTGGTTTCTGAGCCTTTCTAGAAACTTTCTAGGATAGTAATGGGCTCCAGATTTGCTTTGCATGTTTCCTCCCCTTTCTTCTAGAAATTGTAGCTTCTTTTAGAGAGAAATGATATCTCCAGATCACAATGGGTGCTCTGGTGGAGCGCATTTTGATTAGGTAAACACTGGTTTTAGACATTAAAAAACAGATTTATTTTATGTTATGTATATGAGTGTTTGCCTGCATGTATGTCTGGATACCATATGTTTGTAGAGTCTTCAGAGTCCATAAAAGGGTGTTGGGTTGCCTGGACTAACAGATGGCTGTGAGTCACAGTATGGTGTTGGGTACCAAACCTGAGTCCTCTGGAAGAACAGCCAGCTCTTAACTGCTGGCCATCTCTCCAGGTCCCTCTTTTAATGAATAAAATGTAAAGTGTTTGGGTGGGTGGGCAGAAGGTGTGGTACTGTGTAACAAATTACTTCAAGGTATAGCATTTCTTTTTGTTTTCATTTTTGTTTGTTTGTTTTTTGTTTGTTTTGAGATAGGATTTCTCTGTGTCACTTTGGCTGTCTTGGAACTCTCTGTAGGGCAGACTGGTCTTGAACTCAGGGACATCCACCAGTCTCCTCTTCCTGAGTCCACCACCACCTGGATAGGTATAGCTTTCTAAAACACTATTGTCTCAAACAGTTTCTATGGGTCAAGAATCCCAGAGTGGCATACATGGACGGCTTAAATTAAGGTCTCTTGTGAGGTCAGCCAGGCTGCAGTCATCTGATGGCTTGGCAGGACTGGAAGATTAGCCCTCTGATCCTGGCCAGTTGGTGCTGGCTGTTTGGTAGGACCTCATGGACCTTCCCACAAGGTTGCTTGAATGTCCTAATGACATGCAGCTGGCTTCCCCAAGAGAAAGCTAGTCAAGAGAGCATGACAGAAGCCTCAGTGTTTTTGATGATTGTCTTGGAAATCTGTCAATTGAACAATATTCTATGGCTTCCATGATTCAGAGGAGGAGGAGATACTATAAAAGTGTGTGTATGTCTGAAGAAAGAGTTACTGGTGACCACTCTTGAGGTTGGCTGTATTTAACTCTGCTGGGTAGTTTTTATTGTCATTGTGACAAAACCAAGATAGGAGTCTCAGTTGAAGGAATTGCCCTGATCAGATTGGCCTGTGACCAAGTCTGTAGGGAATTATCTTGATTGTTAATTGGCAAGGGAGGGCCCAGTCATTGTGGGTGCTACCAACCCTGAGCAGGTAGTTTTGGCTTGCACAAGAAAGTAGGCTGAGCACAGGGAGCAAGTCAGTAAACAGTGTTCTTCAGTGGTTTCTGCTTCAGTTCCTGTTCTGATTTTTCATACTAACAGTTTGTGTAAGCCAAAAAACAAAAAACAAAACCCTTTCTTTTCTGTTATAGCTACTTTTCTATTACTATGATAATAACCCAATCGCAAAAGAACAAAAATGGTATGAACTCACTGGTAAGTAGATATTAACCCAAAAGCTCAGAATACCCAAGATACAATTCACAGACCACATGAAGCTCAGGCAGAAGGAAGACCAATGTGTGGATACAGAGATACAGTGTGGAGCAGAGACTGAAGGAAAGAGACTGCTCTACCTGGGGATCCATCCCATATACAGTCACCAAACCCAGACACTATTGTGGATGCCAAGAAGTGCATGCTGACAGGAGCCTGATGTAGCTGTCTCCTGAGAGGCTCTGCCAGAGCCTGAGAAATACAGAGGCAGATGCTTGCAGCCAACCATTGGAGTGAATACAGGGTTCCCCATGGAGGAGTTAGAGAAAGGACTGAAGGAGCTGAAGAGGTTTGCAACTCCATAGGAAGAATAACAGTATCAACCAACCAGACAGATCCCCAGAGCTCCCAGGAACCAAACCACCAACCAAAGAGTACACATGGAAGAACCCCAGCAGCATATGTAGCAGAGGATGACCTTGTTGGGCATCAATGGGAGGAGAGGCCCTTGCTCCTGTGAAGGCTTGATGCCCCAGTGTAGGGGAATGCCAGGATGGGGAAGCGGGAGTGGGTGGGGGAACACCCTCATAGAAGCAGGGGTAGGGGGGATAGGGTGGGGGGGTTGGGGGTGTAGAAGATGGAAAGAGGATAACCTTTGAAATGTAAATAAAGAAAATATCTAATAATAAAAAAAAAGCCCAACATGGCCAAGGCAACTTATAGCTGAAGGGTTTATTTGAGGTTATAGTCCCAGGGGGATAAGGGTCCATCACCATCACTGAGAAGTGGCAAGTATAGGGACTGTATCAGGAAGCTGAACGCTCACACCTTGAATAAGCCTTAGTTAGAGGGTTCCCATTGCTGTGGAGAGACACCATGACCAAGGCAACTCTTATAAAGAACAACATTTAATTAGGGCTGGCTTACAGGTTCAGAGGTTCAGTCCATTATCATCATGGCAGAAGCATGGCAGCATCCAGGCAGGCATGACATTGAAGGAGCTGAGAATTCTATGTCTTGTTCCAAAGGTAAACAGGTGAAGGCTGGTTCCTCAGGCAACTAGGAGGAAGGTCTCAAAGCTCACCCCCACAGTGACTTCCTCCAACAAGGCCACACCTTCTCCAACAAGGCCACACCTTCTCCAACAAGGCCACACCTACTCCAACAAGGCCACACCCACTCCTTGTGGGTCAAGCATATTCAAATCAGTACAAATAGCAAATATGAAGCAGAGAACAAACTGGGAAGAGGTAAGAGTTTACGCTCTCAACGCCCACTGCTACTTCCTCAATACTTCCTTTAGAAACCTCACACTTCTGAAGTCTCCCCAAACAGAGCCACCAATCGGAAGTCAAGTATTCATAGGTCTGAACACTTATAGGGCATTTATCCCTCAAACCATTACACTAAGTTGCTTTCAATGTCATGTGCTGCTTCTGGTCACAGTCTGGGGTTTAGCTTCTAGTTTAGCTTACTTTCTACTATATCAGAGGGTCTTTCTTTCACAATTAGAATTTTAGGAATTAGAATATCTCATGATTGCCCAGTCGTTTTAATATTAGCTCAGGTCTTCAGAGAAGCAAGCAACAAGGCAGGGTTAAACACGTGACAGATTTTGGATGGGAACCTCCGGGGCAGAGTCACAGGGACACAAGGCGAATCTCACAAAACAAATTGGAAGAGGGTTGGATAGGCAGAGCCCCAGAATGTGGCTCAGGTCCTAGGTTGCTTTTGTCTAGACAAAGGGAGACTCCTTCAGCCAAGGCTGCCTGTTGTACATGTCCTAAAGCCAACAGGAAAAGCTCTGCGGTAAAGTAGCCCCACTGTGCTCATTTGTTGGCTGATAGCAGCAGTGGGAGCCAAATCTAGGGTGGGAGGTAGATCTAGAAGATGCAAGTTGAGGCTGCCCATCAATTATGCCACTGGAAGGTGGAGGTCGGAGGCACACTTCCCCGTGTCCTACAGTTGTTAGGATGCACAGTAGAGTCAGACTGAGAGTAGCCATGTTACCACAAGGACGAGCACTGATGAGCCAGAAGGTTCTTCACATGCTCTCCCCTGTTGTTCCACATCCATATTTACAGGGTCAGAATATAGTAATAGCATGCTGTTGTATTGTTTCTTTTTTTTCTTCATTCAAGAAGTCCATATTTTATCAACCTGTATCAAGTTAAAATCACACACACAGACACACACACACCTATCCTGTCTGCTGTGTCACTTGCCCTTATAATCCATTACCTGGTTTCAGCACATCCCTTCATATCTGAGAGAGTGTCAGACAACTGCCGTTTAGAACACAGCCTAGTTACTGGCACACACTGCTGTAAATAAGATGTGAAGAGCTATGCCCCTGAGCTTGTTAGCCCGCCAACCCGTGACTCGATGAGCTCCAGGCCAGTGAGAGGCCCCGCCTCAGAAGACAAGGTGCACAGGTCCCAAGGATGACATTTAATGCTGTCTTCTGGCCTCCACACATACATGCACATGTGTGCGCTCTTGTCTGCTCCCCCATGAATATGCAAACAGAGACCTATGACCCTGAGGGATTTGACTTCATCTGGGACTCCAGAGCCCAAGGTAGACAGCACAGCAGTGAGAGCTCAGGACATGGAAGATGCAACAGTCCTCTAACCCAGTGCCGGGGTAATTTATATCCTCTGATCCAACATGGGCCCAATGTGGAGTTTTAAAGCTGAAATAGATGACTTTCAGAATGTATCTTGGAGAAAGTTTGGTTTTTTGTTTGTTTGCATGACCCTGAATATCAGGAGAGTGTGGGGCTAGGAGCAAAGTGTGGGTCAACCCTTCTGCTGCTAGAAGTACGTCAGTGAGAATGCCTGAGAAGCATTAACCCATATACAACTTAGGCATTGAGGGGGAAATTTTCAGCTTTTAAAACCTAATTTGAATAACAATAAGTACAGATTCATAAAGAAGCTGGGGCCTCGGAGCTATTGTTCCAGAAACACATGCTTTCATCTGAGCTATGTCTTCCTTCTCCTTCCTATTCATAGCCCCAGAGTTGTTGCAATACAAAATGGCTCTGTAAATTAGTTAAGTACACAGGGACAAATCCAGGCAAACACACATTCGTGAGGAGAATCCCATTAAGGTTCCCAAGATGAAGGCTAGGATTCTCTCTGTGAGAAAGTGCCATGTGACCTTCTGATAACTCACCCATGATGAATCTATGCAAAGATTACAAAGGATTTCTTTGGTCTGCTATATGAGGGCCTCCGATTAGTCCTGCCCCGTTTCCTTCACCTTTACCACATACCCTGGAAGCGTGCTGGTGCCCTGGGGTTTTTGTGCTCACCAGGGAACTATGGTGAGCACTGTGGGAAAGTTCTGGTGGGTAGGCAGGGCAACTCTCCACCTTGCAGAGAAGTCTGTGTTGAGTGAATCCATGACTATTCCTGATCCAAATCCTGTCTTCACCCTTAGATTTAAGGAGAAGGATAAAAAGCAAATGGGCAACTGGCTTTGCCTCTTGATTTCTCCCTGGGCTATACTCTTCCTACTCAAACCAAACACCTCCCACCTGTCATGGAAAAAAAAATATCTAGTGTTAAAATATAATCAGCCTTGTAAAACAGAACATGGGGTGATTATTTTAATTACAAGAAGTTTTTTTTTTCCTTTTCTAAAAGGAGCATTTGCCAATGGATTCCTTTAAATAACCAATCCCTTGCATGTTTAAGAGGAGTCATGATTGACAACGGCATGACGCAGAGTAGAGCTTTTTTGGAAACACATCCCATAAGTGTCATTTGAGTGGCCTTGCCGGGTGAGGACAGTGACGATCCGAGAGAACCAAGACCTCATTAAAATAGCATTTCTAGAATCAAAGCGGAACGGAGTCACCTCTGAATATCCCCTGTCTGGCTCAGGTGACCTAAAGCTGAATCTCTTCGGTCTCTTGTGCAGTCAATGCTTGCTTGGTTAGCTGTTTTCGGAGCTATGGAGCTGAGGGTTAGGCTCTGGGAGTCAGTTGCCTGGAATTAAGTCTCAGGGACAGTACTCACCTATGACCTTGGAGGAGTTATACTTTCATGTCTTTAAGGCTCTGTTTTCTTATCAGGAAGAGGGACTGATGTGAATATAAGTACAGTAACATACTAAATGTGATATGTAACATCCCATCTGCCTGCTACATACTAAGTTGTTAATTACAACTAATAATTGCTCAATGAACAGGATGTCGTTCCAATGCCCAGGAAATAAGAGAACAGATGTCTTGTTCTATTCTAATTACATGATCCACAAGCCAGGCGAAGACTCAACACACAGCTTCTAATTATCCAGTTAGCTTGAAGAACGCTCTACATTAGATTACATTTCAAGCAGCTACTTTCAGCTGATATTCCCTTGCATTTCAAACATTCCTTCTCCTGCCTCTCATCCAGCTCGTCATTCTCTACTGGGTACAAAGGGCAGGAAACGCTTGCCGGTGATTCAGTGGAGATGTTTGTTAGTTAAAATCAGAACATCCTCTTTAAGTGCGATATCAAGAGCTTTTCTTGGCTTGGAGCGGTTGGAAACAACTGTAAACTTTTGCCTTTTAAAGACGAGTCTCGCTATAACACACAGCGGTGGTTCTGATCAGCAGCTGAGCTCCCACCAAAAACCTGTGAGGAATACAAATTCCCAGGTCCCGCTCAGAGTTATTAGGAGCAGAATAATGGGTGTTTGAAGAAACGGTTGAGAGCAATAGAGATCTATCATAAGGATGGCACATTACCCACTATGTTCCCAGAAGACATTGCTAATGAGATCTTTGCCACACAGTGCCCAGAGTCACCACAAATCAATCAGCATTGGCATGGCTGGCAAGCTCTTACTGCTGGAAGGTCTCAATTAAGCATTCCTCCAGTTTCTTGGATTTCCCCCGCAGAAAGCTTATGACCCTGCCAAAAGAGGAAGAGAACCCTTAGGACAGCAAGAAAACTGGTTGGTTCCTAAACCTGAACACCATCCCTGACTTATACAAGCCCTCTTGCCATAGCACATGAAATTGCCCTTAAAAGTGCAGGCTTAAAATCTTCAGGAAGGCGCTGACCAGCAAGCTCCAACCTCATTATAGCTGCCATTTAAAGCCTGTAACACTATGCTAACTCCCAACTGAGAGAGCACGAAAGGCCCCTGCTAGCCACCTGTCTATCCCTAGCTATTCCAATATGCCAATTTTTATAAAACAAACAAACAAACAAACAAACAAGATCCCATCAAACTTTATACCCTGTCAACTAATTAACTTTATTCTTTCTAGTCTGTTGCTCTTTCCAAGAACAATGTATCTTCTGTGGGGGTGGGGTGGGGGGAGTGGAGAGTTAAATGATTTTCAATAGGACTCTATTCAACAAGCCAACTGAAGAAAGTAAAGAGACAATATTAAAAATTTGCAAAATTACATCAATGTACAAACATCAGGACCCTAGGAGAACTGACTGTTGTGATCAGTCATGTTTCACGGCGCTGAGCTATAGAAATATGCTGGGTAGCAGGATTCTTATTTTCTCTGTGTCATTGGTAGGGAAATGGATGGAATCGCAGATCATCCATCGTGTTAGGCAAAATAAGTTAGACTTAGAAAGGCAAATGCTACCTGTTTTCTATCGTGAGAAATTTAGTTTTTCAAAAAAGATGTAAGGGTCTGGGAGTCATCTCAGTGGCTAATGTACTCACCTTGCAGGCACGAAGACCTAAGCTAGAGCCTTACAGGTCATGCTTAAGATGCTAAGTGTCACGACATTACACTTGTAATCTGAACTTGGGGGAAGCAGAGACTTGTGGATTCCTGGAGCTTTCTGTCCAGGTAGTATAGGCTATTGGCAAGTTCTAGGCCAATATAAGAGACCCTGTTTCAAACTAAAAAGGCAAGGGACTAGAAAGATGTTATGTAGAGATGTAGCAGAGACAATTGACTCCACAAAATTTTCCTTTGCCCTTCATATGTGCACAGCGTCATGTGCTCCTTTCCTATATCATGCAGACAATAAAAATATCAATAATGTTAATATTTTTAAATGTGCTAGCCCTTGAGAAATGATACCTGTGGTTATCTTCTGGTCTCCTTAGGGACTTACATACATGTGCGGGCATCTGTAAATACACAGGATCAGCACACATGGGCATAAAGAAGAGAGTCTACGGCCATATCACTCTGAATGCACTTGATCTCGGAAGCTAAGCAGGGTCAGGCCTGGTTAGTACTTGGATGGGAGACCGCCTAGCAATACCGGGTACTGTAAGCTTAAAAAAAAAAAAAAGGCATGAAAGGGGGTCTATTTGGGAGGAGGAAGGAAACCATCCAGAGAAGTAAGGGAGAGAAAAAGGAGTAATGGGGTTGAATATAGTAAAATGTATGCAAATATCATAACAAAATTGGTTAACTAACCTATAGCAAAAGGAGGAAAATTAATTCTCATCTGCTGTGTGAAAGAAAGTACTCTCACTCTTTCAGATAGACTGTTCCTTGGGACGTGGGCACCAAGACTTGTGGAGGACATTACCATACTGCCTGTTTCCTTCTGACTGCATTTCTACATGTATTTCTTTTTGTTTCAAGTTGTGGTGGAGTGTGTGTGTGCGTGTGTGTGCATGCGTGCGTGATTTTTGGTTTGGAGATAGGGTTTTAAGAAGCTTAAGACTGACCTCCAACCTGCTGTGACTTTGAACATGGAGGTTCCTGCTTCCATTAACCAAATCCTGGGGTTATAGGTGTGTGTTCCACGCTCAGCTTCCTTTTATATGGAATTTTAGCCATCAACACCATAGAGATTATGGGATCAACCTATAGTCAGGTTTGCACTGTTTCTTTTTTCTTCTTCACTATCTGATGTGGTATTTCATTATTCAATATCTGAAATGTGTGAAAGTTTCTTATTTAAAAATAGAACTTGAAAAAAAAAAAGGGAACTTCCTTTATTTCTGCCCATATCGTCTCTAATACATTGAAGTTAACTTGTACAAAGCTTCAGTGAATGAGGTTACTTCCTCAATAGCATTTCTGACAGATGGCCACTGCTATTAGTGAAAGCAGCTGATTATCTTGGGACTTTAAATATTCAAAGAAATTCAACATAAATTCATAACTAGTGTTGCTTGCGCTTCAATGCATGCTGGGAGTTCTCAGCTAGAAAGAAGACTTGTGCTGAAGTTAGCAGGAGACTACAACTCAGTCCAAGCTTCCACTCCAAAGCCAAGAAGTCTAAACCAGAGCACTGTGGGGGCGGGGGGACTGGGTAGAGCATCTGAGCAACAGGCAGTGTCAGTCCTTAGAGGTTACAAGTGAATGCTAAGTAGAGGACATCTGTTTAGATGGTTGTACTCTATGACCGGAATGCTGTCCAAAGAATGAAGCTGGCAGAAGCTAGGTGGATTCATGGTTCTATTCATGGGTTGACTTCAGTTCTAGTGGGAATATGGAATGGAAATCAGCTGTCTGAAGGCAGAGATGGCAGCTGTGGTGCGATGCACTGATGCTGCCTGGAGACTCATTTAACTCCTAAGCAAGACAGATTCGGGTGTAGGATATAGATGACCGATTCAGGTTCCACCATGACATACTGTCACGTATCCTGGCTCTTTTTCCTCCTTGTCCTGGGCAGTCAATATGCCCAGGAGTGAACCCTGAACATAACTAAGCTAATCAATAGCCAATCATGATCCAGGCATCTTGTCTCCTTTACAGTCATTGATGATAAGTGACCCAGCTATAACGATGAGGCAGAATGGAGGTGTTTGAGGAAAGCACTTGATTTTCTGCTAAAGGGCAGAATGAACACAGTGCTTCATCGTTCCTTGACTGGTTCAGAATCTTGAAATCAGTGGCAAGGACGAACCAAAGCACAGAAATACCAGCTCTGCCATCACTCATCCAATGAAACTAATCTCAAAAGCAGTGTATGTCTGAATGTTGTTATGGAAGAGTTAGAACTCCTGTTGATGCTCCATCACTTGCCACAGAAAGCATTCCTAGATAATGTCTCCCTCCCGTGATGGAAATGAACATCTTAACTGGTATTGTGTTGAGAGAACAGAGCATATGTGTGGACAGGGTCACATTGTAATAGCCTTCATTCAAGCAGACCGACCGCATGGTCTATCAGATCCCATCTGAAGACTGTTCCGGGACTAAGATGAGCTGAGAGTGATTAAGACATTAGAATCTAAGAGACAAGAAGTTGAAGTAATAGAGTCTTAGCAAGGAATATTAATGTAAGGACAGCGTTTCTACAGTAGGCTGAGGAGTCCTCACCCTCCATCCTTAGTATTCTAGGCAGCAGTTTGGGGCTAATCCCAATCTGTGTTCTAGCTCCTAGCTATATGATCTACGCAAAGCTCTTAAACTACATTACTTCCTAATTTCTTCATCCTTAAGACAGAGATAATTCAAGCACACACCTTGTAAATATGTGTAAAAATGAACACACTAACCCGTGGGATGAATTCTACTCAATATTATATACCCACTGTGATGATTGAATGAGAATACCCCCATAGGCTAATATATTTGAACACTTGCCCCCTGTTTGGTGGGCCGTTTCAGAAGGATTAGGAGAGGTGGCCTTTTTGGCAGAGGTGTGTCATGAGGGCAGGGGCTTTGAGGTTAAAAAAGTCCGCACCAGGCCTCGTCTCTTGTCTACGCTTCCATCTTGTGGATAAGATGTAAGATCTCAGCTACTACCAGTGCCTGCCTGCCTGCCTGCCTGCCTGCCTGCCTACCTGCCTGGCTGCCTGCCTGGCTGCCTGCCTGCCTGCCTGCCTGGTACCATACTTCCCACCATGATGGTTGTGAACTAACCTTCTGGAACTGTAAGCAAGCCCCCAGTTAAATGTTTTCTTTGATAAGTTGCCTCAGCTAAGGTGTCTCTTTGCAGAAATACAACAATAAGATACACAGTCAATATTCAATATAGGATAAAGCTAGGAGTGATGACAGAGGCCTTTAATCCCAGCTCTTGGGAGGCAGAGGCAGATAGAATTCTGTGAGTTCAAAGCCATTCTGGTCTATCTACATAGTGAATTTCAGGACAGCCAGGAGCTACATAGAGAGACCCTGTCTCAAAACAAACAAACAAAAAACGTTAAGAAAGGATATTTGTTTTATTTTGAAAAGTAGCCGAGTATATGGACTCAAGAGTCAAAATATCTGGGTTCAAATCTTACATTTATTATTTAGGGACTATTAAATGTAGGTAACGCTCAGTCTCTTTATCAGCCAAGTGGAGATAGTGGTACCACCATGCTTAAAAAATAGTTGTGAGAATTGAGTCAAATGGCGTGCATAGAACACTCAGCGATAACAAATAAATACTACCTAATGCTTTTAGTAGTTGTATACTGAACACTATAAAGAGTGCTTTAGACTTATCCCTTGTTATTCAGTTTCTAAATAGCAAGTCAAGTCCAGTGACATGCATATAGTTCCAGCTACTGCATAGACTGGGACAGGAGGATCGTTTTCAGTCATGAGTTTGAGACCAGCTTGGACAGTGTAAAAAGACTGTTTCAAAAAAAAAAAAAAGATCCTGTTTCAAAAATAATTAAAAGAGAGGGGAGAGGTAAGATGCAAGAAGAGATGATGGGGGGTCACCAGGAGAGGGGAGGTGGGAGTGTAGACAGAACACCACCGAGGAAGTTGAATTAGAGATGGGCAGTAGAGACAGGTGGAGTGGGGGTGCTGAGGAGAATGTGGAGGTTAAGGAGATGGCCATTCTATTCCACTTTTGGGAGACTGATTTATACAAGCTATTCTTCCTTTCTCAGCAAACCTCATGATTCTAGGGCAAATCAGGTATTTCAACAATGTAATTGAAGAAAGATTACCATGCGGAATAGTTTTAGCCCTTGTTTCCTAACTGCCCATTCCAACAAACCCAAGACATCCATGAAAACAGAAGATTACAAGGAAGTGGTACCAGAAGCCACTTGGCACTGGATGCTGTATATAAATTATGAGGAATAATGTCCATCATGTAGTTGCTGCCATGTTTTTGTTTTTCCTATGGAATGTAGTTTCTGCTTTTGGAAAGGAATCTATTAAGAGTTCTTTGAAAGAAACAAAGACATTTCTGTTGCTAGAATGAGAAAAACTAGCTTCCAAGACATTAATGAGAGACTGTCTAGACTTGTCCTAAGTTGGCCATCACGTGCTGCCAAGCTCATGGCCCACCATCCCCCAAATACCCATAGACATGGGCACTTGGCCAGGCTTCTTGAGGTCTCCTGGTTGTGTCCAGATCCCACAGCAGGCCCATTATCATCCAATAATGACCACAGAGTAGATGCTAAAAACCATGGACTTTCCCCACATCCCCTGCTTACATGTCCTGTCAGCAGCCTGGAATCTGGTCCTTTGACATCTCTGTTTAATCAAAGCTTACCGTCCACGCTGTCTTCCCCAACCAACACTTGTCCTCACAGATCAGTCCCTATTGGGCTCTCCACTATAGCATCGTCACTAGCGTCACTGTTGGGGACATGCACCTTCCAAGTGTTAGGCTCCTAGGGTCCCAACTTCTCAGGTCTCAACTACCTTATTTATTTGTTTATTTCCCAGAGTGACTCGAGTGTCCCTCATAAAGAAAGCAACAGGGCAGAGACCATAGACACACTAGAACATAGAATTCTGGAAATGTTCAGCGATCTGAATGACACATTCCTGGGGGAAACACCCTCCAAAGTAACTCTAACTAACTTCCCCACAGTCAAAGCCTTTACCATGTTAAAATATGATCATATTTTCTCAGACTCTCACTAGAAATCTTAACCCGTAAACTGTTGTGACCTGTCTGTGAAGTTAAGTGGCTTCGTGGCTCATGGCTCTGCTTTGTGGTGAGGCAGTGTCCTAGCTGGAAGGCTTCTAAACTAGGAACAGTACCTTCTTTCATTTTCTCCCGGGGGAGGAAGTATGAGTGTCCTACCTCTCCACTGCAATCCTAACACTCTGTTGCAAAGGTAAGCTTTCTCTCCTGTGTGATTAACAGGTTTTCTAACAGTGGTAACAGCGTATTTGCTCTCCTGGAGTCACTTGGGATTTATCCCACAATCACAGAGGCCCCCAGCTACAACTTCGTAGCATGCATAGCAGCTCTCCCTCGGAGTTGCCCCTGATATTTACTTTTCCTGGTTACATCACAGCTCTGTATCATAATTCATTTTCGTGCTGCCAGAGAGACAGATAGGAATTATGAGTGGCTACGGATCATCAGACAGTAGATTCTAATCTTTTTTTTTAAATTTAAATTATTTTCCTAAAATGTATTCTGCATTTTACTAGCATGCTGATTTAGGGTAGAGTAGGGAAAGCTTGTGTACGAAACTCTATCGTACACTGGCTTCTCCTTGAGACTGTGCATTTCGTAGTGTCAAGGGGTGGATTAACCTCTCTGGCCGTATATCCTTTATTAGACAGACAGGTGACTAGTAAAATACAGAAGAAGTGGGACGTGCTGATGTCAGAGCTCAGGCCCGGAGAGACACAACTTTCACTTCCTGTCCCTCTCTGGAAGCCCTACCTTTTAAGTCCCATAAATCCCAAGACTGCCTGGCTGGAAAAGCTAGCCTGCAGCATGGCAGCCCACAGCCTTCTGCCCATAGCTGCTAAGGTGTCTGATTGACACCTCCAGACTACCAGCAGGATGCTCTTGGAGCAGGAGAATCTCTCCTGGCTAGGCTCCCTTGCGGAATCACAGGTTACAATAGATGGCTGGTTTAAGCCTATGAGATTTAGAGTGATTTGTCACACAAGATAAACAAGAGAACAAAAATCCTTGGGAGAGTAGTATCATGCACGCGACCCTCCCACTCTCTCCCCAGAGATCGGCTTGTATCCTAACAGCTATTCTCGCCTGACTAGGGCTTGACAGCACATATGTGAGCAGTTTTTTTTTAATTGTTAAATCATAGCTGACAGTAGCTAAGAATGCCATGGCCCATTCTGTGGGTGCTCTCAGGCAGTGCAGACCAGAGGACCAGACCAACCTCAGGACATGAAGCTTGCAAAGAGAATTGTCTTTAGCATTCAGAACCTGAAGAAGATGAAACCCATTATTCTTTCTTCTGATTAGTGGAGGGTTCCACCACCAGATAGAGGTGTGTTGCTGATAGAATGACCTTAGAGGGAAATGAGATCTGAATTGTAATTGTATCACTCACGGTGACGACAGTTAGAACCACGAGATTGAATGAAAATTACATAACATAGATACATTCCCTTTCTCTGTCACCTTCGTGGTGACAAAGCTGCAAAAGTAAAGGAAAAAATATGGGGAGAGATGAAGACAAAGGATTCCAAGCAACAGGAAAGACAGCTGTGAAAAGTTAGTCATTCAGTACGCACTTAGAATTTTTGATTTAGGGACCTGTAACTAACCGTGTTACTAGTGTTTTGTGGACTCCCCCAAATAACTAATAAGAATAACTTAATAATAAACTAACAACAAAATAATGGGTTAGTGTAAAACTTTTTGGGCAGGGTGGGAAGAAGTCTCAATATCCATCCTAATACCTGACAAGTGATTTGACTTCTTTTAAAGGTTTTCTTGTTGTAAAGTGAGATCTGTTTTTTCCCATGAAATAACCAGAGTTTGCAGGAGGGACAAAAAAAGTGGTGTAGAAAGAGGAGAAAAGATAAGCAGTCATTAAGTCATGCCATCTTTTGAGAAATTAGAATAATCTTGCTCTTTCAATGCAATCTCTTTGTAAAAATTTAAGCAAATCGCTCTTTTATTTCTGCTACATATGCAGGGGTGATTAAGTGCATATAGATAGCTCCCACCTGTGAGATGGCTCAGCCGTTAACGGTGCTTGCCGCTAAGCCAGAAGATCTGAGTTTGAGCATGGGGACCTGCTTGACTAAAGGAGAGAGCTGACTCCAGAGAGTTGCCCTTTGACCTCTCCACACATCATGGACACATGCCCTTCCCACACCATGCACTCACACACAACGATGATGAAATGAAAACCTCACACTTCCAAATAAATAAACGTAACTTTTAAACTGAATAACAAATAATCGTGGCTACACAGTAAAATGGAGAATAAATGTAACAGCGAGATATACGAACACTAATACTGTCAAGAATTCAACATCTAGCCTGATTCTATTGCTTCTGAGACTGGAAATAGTCCCAACCCAAAGACTTAGGGTGCGCATATAAGAAACTTTTCTTATTGCTGTGGCAAAATCAGCTTGTGACAGAACACCTCACAAAGTCAGCTTGACAGAGGCAGGGTCTACTCTCACAGTGTGTGGATACAGTCATCATGGCAGGGCAGGGACTTGAGGCGGGAGTATGAGACGGCCTGTCACATAGCATCCACAGTCAGGAAACAGGGAGAGATGAATGCTAGTGCTTAGCTTTCTCCCATTTTCCTTTTTATCCAGGCTAAGACCCCAGCCTATAGTTTTCTACTCCCTAGTGTTGGATGGGTCGTCTCACCTCAAACACCCCAAAGTAGAACTCCCCCCCCACCCAGAGACGTGCCCACAGATTTGTCCCTGAGCTGGTTTTAGATCCTGTCAGGCTGACGGTCGGTATTAACCATCCTAGAGCTTTGTGAGTCAGGAGGTCCTGAGGGATACATGGTTTGGAGGGAGCCCTGAACCGTCATCCCACCGTTGCTACCACTACCTTGGGCTCCATGTGTTGCGCTGTAAGAAGCGCTGATTTCATTAATCATAATTGGTCATTTTCCCCTTAGTATTAAAATGAGTTTAAATTGAAGATACTATTTCTCTCTTCCTAACTATACGACAGTCACAGGAACGGAAACCTTGTCGTATGGAATTTCCTCCACACTGCATCTTTATTATGATTCTCCCTCCTTCTATCTCGGGAACTATCGCCCTGTCGTCTCTCCACACGTTTGTCCAGACTCCTCCGTGCCACTTTCTGGAACTTGCCCCCAGATTTCCGGTTGCAGCTGAGTGGGCTGGAGGTGGGCGGGCACCTCACTTACAGCTGGTACCCTTGGGCTCTTTTCCTTCAGATCGTTTGCAATCATGGGAGATGTTTGGAATGGGTTCGTGCGTGAGTATTCTCCATGCGTGGACCAGAAAGATGGAGGAGACTGTTCTAGAGAGAGAGGGAAGAGCGAGGTGAAGATGGCTACAGAGGCGGGCGAGTAGCGGAGGTGTGTTCGTGGTGCTCGCTCCCGGCTGAGGGTATATTTTGGAAATCGGGATAAATTTCTGTTCTTTGCTTTTTAGAACAAAGTTCTTGTTTTGTGTAAAGGTAGTTCTGGTGGCCCCATAGATCTGAAACAAAACAAAACAAAACAAAACAAAATAAAAACAAAAAAAAACCAGAGGCAAAGGGGGTTGTGGATGGCATCTAGGTAACCAGTCCAATTTATAGGGCCTAACAAAACACATACTATTTCACTTAGTTTGTTTGTTTGTTTTTTAAAGTACCTCAAAGTCAAGTGTGGTAGCACACACCTTTAATTACAGCACTTGAGAGGCAGAACCATGTTGGATCTCTATGAATTGGAAGCCAAGCTGTTTTTCACAGTGAGTTCCAGGCTAGCTAGAGCCACATAGTATGAACTTATAAAAACATCATCATCATCATCATCTTAAATGAAATTTAGAGAGGTTAAAAAACCTTTCCTCAAAGCCAGACAGCTACTAAGTCTAGAAGTAGAGGTGGGATTTGTGACCAGGTTAGAATGAATCCAGCATGGTGACCTGTATACTCTTGGGTGAGCACTGGTCTCTCCATTCTTGCTCCTATACTGTAGAGCCAGGCTATGGGGATTTGAATGAGTTCTGCCAGCCAGTCAAGCATCTTGGAGTTGTTCTTAGTTTATTGGTGGGACCGTGTTTTGTGCTGCCCTCTAGAGGCAGTCCAGAACAAGTAACGTATAACTGCCCATCAGGCCTACCTGGAAGCTGGACATGGCTCTAAGAGAGAGCCATTTGATGGTTTTCAGGGTTCCCCTGCCACAAAAGCTAGTGTGGGCTGGCCACATCAGTGCAATGACTGAGATCCACTTGAGCAATCATGGCTGTCACAAGACAGCGGGGATGTGGACCATGCCCACTCCAGGTCTTCATCACTGGCCATCCTGCCAACATGAGCTGCAGTCATTCTTGATGGCCAAGGTTGGGGGTGTGAGAGCTGAGGGTGATGATAGAAGACAAGAGTGATGAGGGGAAGACAGAAATCGTATCAAGAAAGTGGAAACTGGGCGTGGGGAGGTAGCTCAGTGGGTAGGGTTGAGTTTAAATCCCACATATACAAACCTAGGAATGGCTAAGTGTGCCAGCACTGGGAAGCGGACACTGGTGGATTGTGAGAGCTCACTGGCCAGTGAGTCTAAGTAGTGAGCTTGTGCTTCAGTGAGAGACCCTGCTGGGAGGTGATAACACAGAAGGCGAGAGCAGAAGACATCTGACACCCTCTTCTGGCCTCTGCATAAGCATGCATGGGCACTCAGAATTGCATACGCTATAGCAGGAGTGTGAGTGTGCACACGTGCACACACACAGACACAGACACAGACACACACACAGACACACACACACACACACACACACACACACACACACACACACACACGAAAGGAGAGACCTTCAGAAACTCTGACCGAAAGTCCAAATGTCAGATTCTCAGATTTTTGAACAGGAACAAGCAGACTCCCAAGGAAGCTAATGTATCAGCATTTCTTTTTGTTTAAAGTGGTGCAGTCTTGGCTTTCTAAAAAGGAAAAACAGAAAATAAAAACAAACTATCTCATCTGAAATTACTCAGATAGTTGGCTAAAGAGAGAATCAGAACTACAAGTTCAGAACTGAAGTCTTCCTTGAGGTCTTGAGATTTTCCTGTAAGTTCACTGTGTACCCAACTCACCGTGTGTGTGTGTGTGTGTGTGTGTGTGTGTGTGTGTGTGTGTTACAGTGCACACAGAAAATAGATAGTATAAAATTGTATGTTGTGGATGTAGATACACAACACACTGGTAGACCATATATTTAACATATGCAAGACCCCGGGGATCAGTTCTCAGTCCAGAGGGAGAATTGCATGTAACGGCCTTTGGTATTTCTCACACCCAGCGGGTCATGACCAACTCCCGAGTGAAATGAGCAAGTAAATGAAGTGAGACTCCATCTGTGGACAGTGACTTTGTGATGTGCAGGAGAAGCGGGTGCTGAGCTGTCCTGTGGTCCTAAATAGCTATACCATTGGCCGTACATTCTGCCCTCTTCTCCCTTAAAAGCGAGGGATGGTGACTCCTTGCTGTAAGAGCTCTTCAGTGGGCTCCCAGACAGAAACACCCACTAGTTCCCACACTCAGGAGCACACAGCCCCTCGCAATACTCTCCTTGGATGCTACTGTGCAGGGGCAACTCCAGAGCCTCTGGCTTCTTGTGAGTGTCGTCTCTATTGGCTGAGGATGTTACAAGACAGATGGGCCTTGGGAGGCCTCAGCTGACCACGTTTCTAGGCATTTAGAAAAGACAGGGAAATAAAGAGAGAAGCCTTTCCCAACATCTTGCCTACCATGAAATCAGATGAAAGGAATAAAGAGACATGAGTTGGCTGAGAGGGGATTGCCAACCTCAAAGAGAATAGTCAAATTATTTAAAATGGAGCAAAGGGCTCCCTGAAAGGAACTACTATTGGAGTGATAAATAAAGGCACCATTCAGAGATGCCTTCATTTAAACATAGCTGGAACAGCATGTACTGATGGCTACACAGAAATTAGTGGTGGTGGGTTGGTGGGCCAGAAATTTCAGTCCTGCTGAGATTTTTATTGAATCCATATTTATAAGAAAATGATCTGAACACAGTAATGTCATGAACAGCTTGATGGGACAATGCTTTGCAAGAAGATCGCTATAATATGGAAAGAAAGTTGGTGCGAGTGCTTTAAATGAAAGCGTTAGCTCAGTGCAGTGTCTGAGCAACAGTGGTTGTCCTCTCATTTGCACACCACACCCTCGCACCATCTATGCATCTGTAAATCCCTCGCCTTTAGAGTTCTCTGCATCCTGAATGTAAATTTGAGTACAAGTCCATCCGTCACAAATCTTTCAGCAGCTCCTTAGTATACAGAAGAGAAAGCCCAAGGCCTTTGCAATGTTGGTCCTTGGGATTTTGTCCTCAAGCTGACATTGGTGCCCAAGACCTGGGATGCTTCCTGGCCTCTGCACCTCTGTCTTCATGACTCTAAAAGCTCCTGGAGACTTCCTAATAGCAAGGTGCTTTTTTTCTTCTCAAGCGGAAGCAAAGGCAGATAGACTGCCACTCCACCAGGACAGCTCTCCTTCTCCTTTGCTGTTGAACATCATTCATTGGTTCACTCATTCATTCATTCATTAATTCATTTATTCAATAAGCATTTCTTTGGTGTCTTCCTTTTGCAGGAACTGCAGGGATCAGGTGACATAAGTTTATTACCTAACATTTCTTCTGGAGGTCAGAAATCTCATGTGGCATTTACCTGCTTGAAATCAGAGGCTTGTGGGCTGCCTTCTTGGTGAAGATACCTCAGGAGAGTCTGATTCTCCCACCTTTTCATTTCCTGGGGGTTGTTCATGGGGGTCCTCCATGGTCAGTGCTAGCTACGTTGCATCTTCAACTGTACCCATGGATTCGTCTCTTTCTCTAATTTGGATTGTCCTCCCACTGCCTATGAAAACCTTGTGATTTCATTGGCTTCCTTGCATAGTCCAGGATTAGACCCTTTCTGCTTCAAGATCATTAATGTAAGCACACCTTCAAAGTCCCCTTTACCACGTAAGGTAAGATGACATTGATTCTGAGGATCTCGGGAGCAGCTGACTTTGTTTACTACCTTCTGTTAACCCGTCTCTTCTGTTGTTAAATCAGAGGAGCTGGGAGCCATTGCCTACGTGTATAGTTCCAGGTACTTGAGAATCTGACAATAGAAGATCCCTTGGCCAAAGGAAATTGAGGCCACCAGTAAAGGCAATAGAGTGAGACTCGAAATCAAACAAAGAACCACCTGCAAACCAAACAAACATGAGAAAACAGAAGCATCTAGAGTTCTAATTCTATTTCAAGGTGTTGGAATCCTGCAGTGAGTACAGATGTGTAGTTCCTGCCACCAGAAGCCTCCCACTGTAGACAGGAGATAGATGATAAGTCAACCAACAGTTAAATAACAGAAAGCAACAGGAAGTGAAGGAAAAAGGAAGCTGGCAGGAGCCTGGGAAGTGAGAGTCTGGGACTACTGCTGTTATGTCCTGGTGATCACAGCAATCATAAAAATAGAGGAATGTCGAAGTCCGCGTTGGTAATCCAACAAGAAGGAATTGAACACAAAGAAACATGAAGGGAAGGCTCAGAAGTCAGCCAGACCGATGAGATCACTTAACATGCAGATATTTAAAATTGTGCTGCTAGCGAGGGACCCACCTCCTATGCCTCGGGAACACATAGCTAGCTACATACACTTCAGCCCAATTTAGTGATTACTATGCTCAACCTGAAAAAGTAACAGAGTGTGGAGACAGTTGTGACTCAGTGGTACCTGGGGCAATGGAGTAAAGCACATGGCTAGGATACTACCTGGTCCAGAAAAGGGGGTTGTGGGAAGAAGGTTTTGGCTTGCCTTTGCCTCTGTCCAAACTCTTGTTTTGCCTCCCCAGGGTTTGAACCCAGCTGGAATCCCCTGGGTAGGGAAGGCTCAGAAACGTGGGGGCCAGATCTCTTGTGAGAGAGAGCACCAGGGCTCCTGAGAGAGAACAGGCAGATGATCAACCCAGTCACCTTCGTACAGACTACTGAGTCATGCAGGTGCTTGGGGAAAGGGTCCTCCTGGAAGAGGGCTTAGCAGATGTGAGGCCTGGAGGCAGGAGAATACCTGATTAACTCATTTAAGGACAGTGGGGGTTATCACTGTGGCTGCAAAGGAGGAAGCTGGAGGACAGAGTTCACCTTCTCTGCTTGTTGTTTCTACATTCCTGTGGATTTGAATAACTATGGATTAAAGATACACAAACACACACACACACACAAATAACCAGTGTTTTGGGGGACTGAGGAGAGAGGGGGGGCTATGATCAGAATGTAAAGTGAATAAACAAATTAATTGAAAAGAAATTAAAATGAGAAAAAAATAACCAGTGTCTTAGACACAAACAGGCTTTTGTGTGTTAGGGGAGTCTCTATTTCCTAAACAATTCTGTATACCACGGTTACGTATTGTACATAATATGAAGAACACAATAATTGAAAATATTCTGGAAGATATGCATCGATTATATGCAGATTCTGTGCCATGTTTAATACAGTTTGTGTGTTCATGGAAGGGGAATATGGGTAGTGGGTATTTAGGTCCTGGCCCCAGGCCCTCTGGTGTACTGAATAACAACTCAATATAACTCTCTAGATTGAAATGTAAACTTGTGTTTTAATATTGTTATTTACTTCAAGTTTCATGAGACTCTCTGGGAAGTCTCTGAGCAGCAAGGTGAGATGATCTGACTTATGTAAGCTCCACACGCTACATCAAACATGTAGATATTAGAGGCAGAGCACAGAGTAGGTAGACTCTGTGGAGACTAACAGGGGGACACCATTGTGACAATCGAGTGGGGAAGGGCTTGGAGCAGAGATGAAGAATCAGGCTGGAGAGTGGTTGCATTCTGCACACATTCTGAAGGAAGGGCCAGCAGTATTTAGCCATGGTTTGGATGGGGCTGTGAGAAAATGGAGAAGTTCAGAATGGTATTAAGAATTTCCCTCTGGGGGCTGGAGAGGTGGCTCAGTCACCACGAGGTGAGAGAGGAGAACACGAAGGGAAGACAGATGTCCTTGGAGGCTTGAGATTGGAAGGCTGGATGGTAGGGCTCTTTATCCAAGGTAAGGAACAGAAAGATTTTCCAAAGCTGAACCTGTTTACCTTCATCCCTGCTGCCAAGGGATCCAGCCAGGTGAGGACACACAGAATTTGGGATGGGGTTTCATTGCTGTTTCTGAGAACATCAGTTTCCATGGGGTAGCTGGTGAGAGGCTGCTCCCAGTGGCTGCAGGAGAATGGAAGGAAAGGGGGGGAAGACAGCAGGGACTGAACATGCTTTTCCCAAGGAGCCCAGATTTGAAACGAAGCAAGGACAGGTGTGGAATGTGGAAAATGTCTTACTTTTACCATGGTACATGTCTTAACTTGGGTTTCCATTACTGTGAGGAGACACCATGACCAAGACAACTTTTAAAAAGGACAACATTTAATTGGGGCTGGCTTACAGGTTCAGAGGTTCAGTCTATTATCATCATGGCAGGAAGCACGGCAGCATGCAGACAGGCATGATGCAGGAGGAGGAGCTGAGAGTTCTACATCTTGTTCTGAAGGCAAACAGACTGCTGTCTTCCAGGTAGTTAGGAAGGGTGTGGGTCTCAAAGCCTACTCTTCCAGGGGCACACTTCCTCCAACAAGGCCACACCTCTTAATAGTGTCACTCCATGGGCTAAGCATATTCAAACCACCACAGTACACATTACAGAATGCCTGTAAATTATAGGAAAAAAGCTTCAGGAGCTGGGGAATGGCTCAGTGGGTGAGGTGCTCACTGTAGTTCCAAGCCCAAGAACCTATACGGTAGCGTATACCTGCAATCCCAATGCTCCTATGGGAGGCAGAGATGGAGGATCCTGGAAGCTCAAGGGCAGGGCATCCTGGAGTATGTAGCTCAGCAACAAAGGACAAAGAGACCTTACTTCAAACAAGGTGGGAGGAAGGTGGGGACTGATACCCAAGGCTGTCCTCTGAACTCCCCATACACACTCAGTGAAAGCATCCCTTTCACACACACATGCACAAGATCAATGATTCACTAGAGTAGGAAAAATCACTGGTCTAAGCCAGAGGTCGTACAGCTACGGAATCAATGTCCCTCAGTTGGAGAGGATCGGAGTAGGACACAGAACAGGAAGTTAATCCCAGCGAAGATCTGAGAGGTTGCTGTAAATGGCAGAAAGCAGAGAGCCTGTCTCTTGACAGGGTAAGTCAGATAGAGTGTGCAGACACTCGCAGGTGGGGAGTGTCCAGGAAGGGGTGTGTATCCAGCTTTTTTTCTGTTTGCTTTGTTTCGCAGATGAAAGGAGCAAGTCCATGGGCAGTAACACAGTGGTTTGGTGAAGGAGAACGTGTGACATTGTCTTTATAGAGTGGAGGGGGAGGCATGGTGGCTCCTCTGTAACTTAACATGGGAAGCTAATTGAGTATAAAGCAAGTGCTGTTTCAGACGTGTAACAAGTACTGTTCTGTAGCTGGGAGAATAAGGAATTCCACATTAGGGCAGAGTTAAACTACACGGAGCTAAAGTAACAAACCCGTTACTTTTAACCAACACTGGATTTTGGAATCCAGTGCCCTTCACCAGGGCCTCATAAAAAGCACTGAAGAAAGTTAACAGATTTAGCTACCACTTGGGCGGACTGTTTCAAAGAGCTCTTTGGGATTCGTAAAACAGGTGGCCTTCAGAATAGTGCTGGGTTGGTCAGCCATTCTTTAAGGGTGAAACTTTTACATTACTGAGCAAGAGCTGATTTATAATACCCAGGGGTGTTATGAAGGTTTGATTCTTAAAATAGATGGATGGGCTGATGGAGATGAGAGGTGACTGGGGTAAAGGATTGAGGATTGGAGTTCAAGTCCCAGAATCTACAGGGTTGGAGGCAAGAACTGACTCCTACAGGTTGTGTATTCTGTGCTCGTGTCTTCCATATGTGCACTATGGTATATACATGCCCATACTCATACATGTGCGAATAAAAGAAATTTTTAAAAAGATGGTTCAGTTCCTGATAAACTGTGAATGTAGTGCCATCCTATCGTCCTTACCTTTCTCTCTCTCTCTCTCTCTCTCTTTCTTTCTTTCTCTCTCTTTCTTTCTCTCTTTCTTTCTTTCTCTCTCTCTCTCTCTCTCTCTCTCTCTCTCTCTCTCTCTTTCTCTCTCTTTCTTTTTTTCTTTCTTTCTAAAAGTTGCCTTAGTGTAAGTACACATTAATTCAGTTTCTCTTTTACTGGAATTGACGTGTTTATTAAACAAGGAATCTGCTCTAAATTAGTGTAAAAACCAACCTCCAATAATGCATGCCTTTTAAAATTATTATTACAAGACCAGTATTTTTGTTGTCTGTGTTGAGACAAAAGAAGTTTGGATATAAAATTATCAACAAGTAGCAAAATATAGTGAAAATGGCCTACTATAAATGAAATACTCATTTGCTTTTTTATTGTTCAATATAAAAGGGGAATATCTGTCATTTATTGGAAACTTTTATAGGTCTGAGTGCTACAGAATTTTAAAGCTGTAATAACTTAACATGTGGGCTACCCCTTGGCTTTTACAGATGTAGTGTAAGAGACAGTAAATTTCTCAAGGAGCCTCAATTATTAGTGGCACAGAACCCAAGCCCCACTCTCTGGGTCCTAGCTACTATTTTTAATCACTGTACCACTTATGTTCCTGAAACAAAAATGTTCAGGCATTTAAGATGGCCCAGCAGGTAGAGGCACTTGTTTTGCAAGCTCTGTGGCCTAAGTTTGATTCCTAAAATCCACATAAAGGTGGAAGGAGAGAACAGATAATACAAGGTGCTATCTTACCTCCACACTCTTGTCCAGTCAGGCACCTCCTCCTCC
>NW_021605140.1:1969137-2003932 GCF_004785775.1 Grammomys surdaster | reverse complement strand
CTCTCTCTCTCTCTCTCTCTCTCTCTCTCTCTCCCTCCCCCACCCCCGACTCTCCCCCCGAGACAAGGACTCACTCTGTAGACCAGGCTGGCCTCGAACTCAGAAATCCGCCTGCCTCTGCCTCCTAAGTGCTGGGATTAAAGGGGTGCGCCACTACTGCCCGGCTGGGATTCTCTTTTTTAATAGTGAGTTCTGTTATACACTAGGAAATCTACATTTATTCAACTGTGTTGACATCAAAACTTCATGCTTATATCAACAGCAGCATATTCCTTAGTAAAAGAAAATCACCACAGAAAAGTTTCTCCAATTTAGAAATAAAATGAGATTTCAAACAATAGCCTTTTGGACTTTTTTTTTTAATGTATATGGATATTTTGCTTTGCATGCATGTCCGTGCCTGGTGTTCTTGGAAGGTACCAGGTCTCCTGGAACTGGAATTATAGTTGTTGGCCCACCAAACAGGTGCTGGAAATTGAACCTCAGTCATCTGAAAGAACAACTCGTGCTCTTAACCCCTGAGCCATCCCTCTAGTCCCACAATAGAGTTTTGTAATTAGGTATAAAGGTATAGCCTGGGGATTCGTAATTTAAGTTTTGTTTCCTGTTCTCCTCTACGGTGAACCAGGTTTTTGCAAAGAGAAAAGAAACATTGTGACCACAGGAAAAAAGATTGAAACAGAAACCAGAGCAGAGTCTAGCAGAGTAAAAAACTTGACTGAGGTGCAGAAACTGACATAAATTCCAGGTACTCTTTGGGGTTAGGCATAGTAAAGGAACTGCGGACACAAGGACTAGTACCTTCATTTTTGATAACAGACATACACTACCTACCAGGTACAAAGCCTGCGGAGGCGATACCAACATGAGAGAGCTACAAGCTCAAGGAGCCATCTCATGGGGGCGTTAGGATGGGGAAAAGAAAGCATCCTGCGTGGGCTGGAGATGAGATTACACAGGAAGGCTCATACACTGAGTACATGGTGGACATTTAGAAGTCGAGAGATGCGCTGGCTTCTACAGCCCCGGCGCCTCTCTGGCCAAATGCGCCCACCTCGGAGAGAAGCGGGTCTACGGAAGCCCTGCGTCCTCCTCCAGCCTCCCCTTCCCCACCGCTAGGCAAGGGGCAGCGGGGGAGGCAGGTGAAAACTGCCCCCGGCTGTCGAGTCGTCATAGCAACCAGAAGTTCCTCGGTCCTCACTACCGGGTTTCCACTTCCCCCGGGCCCGAGCTGGGCTCTAATCTCGCGAGACTTGCCTGAGCGCAGAACCCCGCCGCGGTGATCTCACCCGAGACTGAAGGAGGGAGGAGAGGAGGGAGGGAGGGAGGGAGGGAAGGGATGGGGCGGGGAGAAGGGCCAGTGCAGCGCCGCCACCGCCGGCAACTTTGTGAGCGAGTTCAGTACGTGCGTGAGCGAGTGAGCGGAAAGTCAGTGCGGCGCCGTGTCCCGGGGGGAAGGGTCGGGGAGGGAGGGAGGGTGGGCCTGGGAGACCGCCCGCAGCGCGCCCGTGGCCGCCGTCCGGGGCTCCATTCCCGCGTCGTCCCTGCGCGGGTCCTCCAGCCCCGGTGGGCAGTTACCTGTCCCCTCCCCCGCGGCCACGCAACTCCACCCCTCCTCCCACGGCGCCCAGCGCGGTGCTCCGCAGACGGGGCTCTCCCCGGGCGCCGCGCGCTCGTTCCCGGGAGCCGGCGGGCGGGATGGGGGGCTCGGGGGCGCGAGCCGGGCTCCGGGCTCCTGCACAATAGTTGATGCCCCGGGACTAGTCACTTCGGCCTCCGCGGCGCACGGAGCGCGGCCGCTGCGAGGACACTCTAGGAGCGAGGCTGGTGAGCCGCGCTGAGCCCGCCCGGGCGGCCCCTACGCCGGGCGCTCGGAGCCTCAGATCTCCGCAGAGGAGGCGGCGAGCGAGCGCGCCCCGACCGTCTGCACGCTTTCTCTTTCTCCCCAGGGAGAGCGCGCGGACGACGCGCCCCGGACGCGCGGCTGCACAGGGAAGCCCAGGCCAAGCGGTAAGTGGCCCCAGGAGGGTAGAGCTGGGGGTGAGGGTTGGGGGGCGCGGCGGCACTGTTGACAGTCCCCCACCTTGGCTTGGGATTCGCGGTCCAGAGCTGGACGCTCACAGTCGCTTGAAAGTTTGATTTCCGATTTGGTTGATGTGCTGGGGATCGCGGTCCCGGCGGGGGCGAGTCTGCGCTTCACCGCGCACGGCGCGCGCACACGTTCGCACCTCGGGATCCGGATCGGCTCCCCTAGAGGCCCGGAGCCCCGCATCCTCTCCTGGTAGCCGAGCTCACCCTGCGGCTCTGGGCTCCTCGGAGCGATCCTTCTCCATCCGTCACTCGGTGAGCGTTTTGCAGGTGTGCAGCAGGGGGCAAGGCCCAGTGGGTTAATGGTGGGGAAAGGAAACATTCGGCTGTGGGCTCAGGGGTGTTAATTTATCTTCTCCGGAGATCCTGGGGACTGAGATCTGGGGATGCGCCAACCTGCCTTCCTTGGGGGAAGGAAACCTTCATAGGGTTGGAGAGGCTTGAGGGTGCTGTCTGTATAAAGAACTTTTTCTTCCTTTGCCCTTTCCAACTTCGCTCCTGACCTTAAAGGCAACTTGCCAGGTTCATAAATCTCTCCATGGCATTTCAACGTGGGCAAGCAATCACGTTGGGCAGGTTGAAATTTCATCGGGGCTCACCGAGTCCAAAACCAGAGGCACGGGAAATAGCTAGCTTTCAAGGGAGGTGTTGTGCTAGATTGTTGGCATTCCTCTTGAAAGGGGAAGCGTTTGGGGACGGGTAACTCGTAGACTGGCTTGGACCTTTATGGATTTGATATTTTTTTCCTGACGGCTAGTTGAGAGAGGCAACCTTCACTGAAATTCATACTGCCTTGTACACGATTATGTTTCTAAACTCGAGCCAGTGATGCGATGCAAATTTCAGAGGGAGGTGTCGACTTTCATCAGGTTCCAGGTCTATCTGGATGAACTGGGGTTGGTGTTTCCTCTATAAATCGAGCCTTTCATGTTGAAACTCTGACTCAGAGTCTTAAAGCCATTCTTTTTTATACTGGTACTCTGTGGGAGTTAAGTGTCAACTTTCTCCTGCTTCCTGGAGTGGAGTATCTCCCAATGCAAAGGTTCTCTGGCTGATTCTTTTGGACAGCCACAACGTTAAGCCCTACCGAATTGCCCCAGCAGCGTCTTTTAGGCACAGGAATGGTTTTCTGTATCTTGGTTTAACGACTTTCCCATATCCCCTTGTCTTCTCTCGAACGCTGCAATTAAGCTGCCTTTACCATGACGGAAAAAAAAGCTGATAGGATTATGCAGAGCAGTTAAAAGGTTTAAGTAAAGCAGTTTATGGCCACTGATGTGTCCACCTATCAGGTGACAATCCAGTTATTAACTAGAATATTATTACTGAGGCATTTCTCCATGAAATACATTATTGTATGAAGGCATTAACAACAGTGATGTAAAAGAACCTGGGTGATGGCTTGAAATGGTTAGGGCACCGTTTGGAGTTGTGACTTACTTCAGTGTCACAGAAGACTTTTTTTTCTTACCTCACTCGTACAGGATTCTTGAAATTGACTGTCATTAATTAGGTTTTTCCAGTTGACTGAGAGAAGGAACGGGTTTAGCAAGTGGCTGGAGACAGTCAGTAGGTGTAGCTGTTAGCCTCTCTGCAGTTCCTGGGTTTGTCACAGTTCTGGGGCTCTGGACTTTCTAGATTTGACTGTCAAGCAGTTATGGTAGCACGCCACTGAAATGACGTTCTGAGATTAACTCTTCTTTTGACTCAGTTTTTCAGTGGTATTTCCTTTCGTATTTATTTCATATTTGCTTTGAATCACGTGTGTAGTATTGGTGTAGTCTCCTCATTTGAAAAAAATTTTAAAGCAGCTTTTTGAAGAGCTTCCTAACAGCTTATGAATGTCCTGTCGTTTGAAGATGGCTTGAGAAGCAGTTATGCAGACTCTGGGGTCTGGGTTGACTGAGGTAAGGTATGAATATGTTGTATCTTCAGTTGCAGTGTGAATTTTCAGCCAGTGACTTTTCAAATGCTCGCTTTCTGTGCAGCGAGCTGCGTTGAGTGGACCCCAATTCAGATCAGATTCTTGGCTGACTTAGTGGAAGGTTTCTGTGGTAATGATAAGGCTGGCTGGCTCTTGCCTAGCTGTACTTTTATTACCAAAGGTCCAGTCATTGCACAAATGCTATGACTATTCATGAAGCTTTTCAGGTTACTTTTTAGATTTGAACCTTTTGCTTCACTGGCCAGATTAGAATAGCACTCCCCCCTTCTTAAGTTCTGATGGACCAGGCTTCTCTTCTTTGTTTTGTTTCACATGACAGAAGCTGAATCTCAAAATTGGAAAAATCAAATTTCCCTCTAATTTTCTTGTATTTGTAACCTTTTGAGCCTTGTGAGGCAAGCAGTATTTACAAAGTGCCAGGAGCAGAGGTGTTTTTCTTGGTTTCTGGGTCTCCAGTGGTTAGCAAAATCATTCTTGGGCTTAGGGCTGTTGGTCCAGGGACCATGGGATCACACCCACATCTTAGGGTGGGAAGTTAACCCCATGTCCAAAGTTTCGAATACGAGGCAGTTTTTGATTTTTCAACTTATTTAAAGGAGCCAGCTTTCTTGTCTTTAGAAGGCATGGATTTCAAATACCTGCCCTGCCACTTTCTGGCGGGGTGACCTTAAAAAATAGCTGTACCCCCTTTACTGTCTTGTACTGCAGCCTGAGCACAGAGCTGTGCACCAGCTTTGCTGCAGAAACCAACCAGAACGCGTGTGTGAAAATGTGTTGTAACTCAAGTCTCTTTGCAATTGTGTTTTCTTACCCTTCGATGAACAGAGTCATGGGTGGCTGAAACTAGCAGGGCGTCTGAGCATAGTTCCTTTGGCCCAGCTTTCCCAGTTTGCAGGTGAGGAGCTCCAAGCCCAGGGAGTTGACATCATTTATATGTTATAAAACTAGCTGTAACCAGCATTCAGGATAAGCGGCCTTCCTGATTTAAACATGTTCCTGTGTTTCGCCTTTTGTTTTCCTGCTGACTACATTGAAGTTAGTTTACGATTCTTCTCATTCCTAAGTACTCAGTGATTATTAAACAAAGTAAGGGCAGGAAATAATAGCTACATTAAGGTTGAGAAGGTACGGAAATAGCATCAATGTCAGGTGTGGTACTTACGCTTTGGAGTTACTCAGATAACTAAGCTATGGAAAAAGGAATCCTAAATTAAATTTGTTGTTGTTAATATTATTTTAAAGATAGCTTTATCACCTCAGTGTCCTGATATTCTTTAGGAAAGGCAAATTTTCTTGTTGTCCATCTCTCCTTCCCTTAAGTTTATTTTCAGAAGAACGGAATGGGAGCTATGGGAGGGTGGGAGCAGTTCCCCTGGAGCCGGCTCTTTTAAGCAGAGGTGATTTGGGCAACGGACAGAGTGTTAGAGAGTAGTCTGATTTGCAACTAGCTCTGGAATGAACAGCGTCTGAGTGTATCTTTTGAGGGAGAGAAAACTTCCCCTTCTCATCTAATCCTCCATCCATATGCTAAGGTGACCCAGGTGCAAAGAGATTTTCTTTTGGGACAGGGATTCACCTGTGTCGCCCTAGCTGTCCTGGAACTCCATGTAGATAAGGCTGTCCTTGAACTCACAGAGATCTGCCTTCCTCTGCTTCCTGAATATGGGAGTCAATGTGTGTGTGTTTTTAAAAAAGAACGAGAGAGAGACCCCAGCGTGGCATTAGGGGGCGTTAGGGTCGTGGTGGTAAGGAAGGTGGCAAGTTGCTTCTGCAGGTCTGAGGTGAGAGCTTCCAGTTGATGGTTCTAATTGGTTACTTACCATGCCGAAGTTCTCTTTTTAATAGATTTGTAGTACGTCTAACTTGCAGTTGTGGGAAATAGGTAATTACGTATGTTCGAGGAGAGTCGATGCTTTCTGAGGAATGCTGGCTTGGAGATGGAGAATGCTGGTTTATAAACCAAGGGGTCACGCAGAGACTGCTGGTTTGAAAGGGCATCTAGCCATAGTTTCCTGGGGCTCCTTACTTCCTTGAACTGAGCCATTTATCCAAGTGCCAACAGGTGCGGTTATTGATTGTTTTGTGGTTCATTCAGAGCTTTGCTTCCTTTTATAATGAGTTCTGATCTCAGAAGATAGCTATTGAGAAATGAAAAGGCAGAGGGCTGCGTGCCCGCCTCTCGTGTTCCTGCAGCCTCCGGGAGTCTACTCTCATTGGCTTCTTTATTTCTTCTAGGGCCTTCACCTCCTACCTCTTCCTCATTCAGGACAGGAGGTCCAGGGTCTCCCTGTTGGTAGACAGTGCTCTGCCACTGACCTATGCCCTCAGCTTTGATTACTATCTCTTACCTAAGCACCCTGTATTACCTTCCTGTGATTAATGCTTTCATATAATATATGGTAGATTTCAGCGTGTTTTAAGTCCCTTGCATTTCTTTTCATGCACTCAGAGAAGCAGTTTATACTGAGCTGTCTTCAGGTAAGAGTTTGTTTTCTTAAGGGTACTGGTAAGAGGATGCTTAAGAGTTTTCCTGTCCTACAGTTTGAGTCACCTATGTGTCCCTAGGACTAATGGGAAGTCAGTATCTTCTTATTTTCTCACAAAGAGCAGAGTTGAGGGCTCAGAAGTGTAGAGGACTGCTTAGCATTTGTGAGGGCCTGGGGTCAATCCTCCGCATTCCTAGCCTCTCTCCCCCTGAAAAACAGACTCCTGAACTATATACTGCTCTACTGCTTGTTACCCAAAGACTGAGAGAAACACCAATCTGCTCTCGAAATGTGGGTCTGTTTTGAGCTGATAATTTTCCTTCTTTCCAAGCTGGAGACTTCAGAAGAACTCACTAGTTAGCCTACTAAGTAGCCAGTGGGGTGTGTGTGTGTGTGTGTGTGTGTGTGTGTGTGTGGTGATGGGGCTGCGGGTGTGACCCCTAGCTCAGTTGTGTAGGAAAACTGTGCCCAGGCTTGAATGTAGTTCCTAACCCTGACTGACTCCAGTTAGAGAAATTCCTATGCTACTTCACAGTTTATTCTCATTTTAAAAATTAGATCCCTAGTGCTGATGTGCAGCGGTAAAGGAAGGATGCCGACTGTATAAGGAAATCATGTTTCGGGGGTGAGAGTGCTAGAGTACTAGTGGGGTCACAGAAAGGCTTGTTACCCTGCTGGGATTGTTCTGGAGCTGTCTTCAAAGTCCTGTATATCCTGAGGCTGCTTGGGTGAGCTGTGTGCTGGGGGAGGCATGAGTAAGGCCATGGATACTGCAAGATCCAGGCACCAGGGTAGCCAGATGGGTGTTGGAAGACATTTGATAGGTGACTTTTGTCTTGCTTCTTTCCAAAGTGACTTTGTATGATCTTTGGATCTGTGTTAGCTCTCTGTGGTCATTGAAATTACATTTTGGGTAGATGAAAGGGAAAGAGTCCCCAGACCTTCAACAGAGTTCTGTTTATTGAAAAAGGTAGTTTAGAAGGAATCTAGAACTGGCTGCCTACAGGTAAAGGGTCAGGCAGTTTTACAGTGTGGCTGGGACATGTCTTTAGTTTGGCAATTGTATGGTCCACTTAAAGCAGTGTAGTAAAACACAAGTGTATGTAGTTTGGAGGTTTTAAGCCTACTCATCTTTTTGTGAAATAGAGCTCTAAAAAAATGTTTTGTATCTGAAACGATACATCAGACAACTTCTACTTTCTTCTCTCTTCTACTCCAGCCCCCGGCAACTGCCTACTTTCTCTCTTTTCAATTTGGTTACCCCCTGACATCACACGTATGTGGAGTTATGTAGTGTTTGCCCTTAAGTGACTGGCGTAGCTCACTAGGGATGTCCTCAAGGATGACAGTATGTAGTACTCGGCAGAACTGCTGTCCCTTTAGGATGGCTGTGTGGGATGTGTTTACCCCTTGCTGATCCTTAGTGTTTTTTTGAGACAGGGCCTTTCTGTGTCACAAAACCTTGGCTGACCTGGATCTCACTCTGTAGACCAGGCTGGGCTCAAACTCTTAGAGATCCACCTACCTCTGCCTGCTGAGTGCTGGGAATAAAGGTGTGTGTCACCACAGCACGGCCTGAGTCTGGTGGAAACAATGACACATTTTCTTCTCAGAGCTTTCATTCAGTTCTTTTGCACGTTGATGTAGAAGTGAGGATGCTGGGCCGTGCGTGTTTCTCATTTTAGTTTAGTTTTTTGAGGAGCTTTTCATTCCATAACGTTTTCCATGGTGGTTGCACCCCAGCTCTGCAGTCTCAGCAGTAACTTCTAGTTTGTCCACATCCTCACCGATGCTTGCTTTTACCCCCTCTTTTTTTATATTGTACCTATGCTGTGTACTTGAGGTGGAGTCTCACTGTGATATTGATGGCTCCTCTGGTGGGTAGTTCCATCATGTGCCCTCTGATGGTTCTTGGTCACCATGTGTTCAAGTCCTCTGACCATTTTTCTTTTCTTTTTATCTTTAAGAGTTAATTTGTATCTTATAGCTATCAGACCTTTATCAGATACATAATTAACTAGTATTTCCTTTCTAGGTTCTTTTTTCCTCTTGCTTGATTGTGTTTGATACACAAAAGTTTTTAAAACATTTTATTCATTTGTATTTTATGCGTACGAGTGTTTTGCCTTCAGTATTTGTGGACCACATGCATGCTAGGTGTCCATGGAGGCCAGAAGAGGATGTTGGAGTCCTCTGAAATTGGGGTTATCGATGGTTGTGAGCCACCATATGGGTGCTGAGAACCGAACCTGGATCCTCTGGATCCTCTGATCTGCTGAGCCATTACTCCAACTCCATGTTCAAAAAGTTTAAGAGTTTTAGATTATATCCAGACTCTTGATCCACTTTTGAGATAATTTTTGTATAATCTATAAGGTAAGCTATATTCTTTTGCATGTGGACCTCAGATAGTTCCCAGCACTGAGTATTGAGAAGACAACACTTTCCTTCCCCAGTGGTTAGTTCTCTTCAAGGTCATTTGATTATGTGTACCGCGTTCATTTCTGCAGAGGCGACTGCATTCCATTGGCTTTGGTTCCTTAGGTGGTGCTTTTTATTTCACAGGGCTAGATATTGAGTGATAGGCACATGAAAAGCTAAAACAATGTTTCTGGAGTTTTTTGTTTGTTTTTTGAGGAGACCAGACATGTTTAAAGAAGGAAGTAAAGTGATTTAAATGGCAAAATGTGAGTGAGTCTGTCATTTGCAAGTAGTATGGTAAGGGTCATGTGTCCAGCATTTTCTGATTTGCAAATAACATGTACAAAGTCCAGTGTCTAGAGGAAGCTTCAGAAAGAACCTTGACTTAGTCCTGAAGATTGCGTGTTAATTCAGAGGGTATCTTGTGTGTGTTCGGGCACAAGACTGCATAGAGGCCAGAGGTCAGCATTGGGTATTGTGCCTTGAGTCCCAATTTGTTTTTTGTTTCTATCTTTTTTTTTTTTTATTTTTATTTTTTAGGACAGGTCTCTCATTAGCCTGGAGCTCCTGGACTAGGTGAGGCTGGCTGGTTAGCAAGCCCTAGGGTATCTACCTGTATCTCCCTCCTGTCACACTTGACTCTTCTCTGCTGTTGAACTTTATTTCCTTAGCCTTCAGTGGGTATCAATTCCCAACACTTCTTGCTAGCTTTTCTCAAGGCTTCATGGTATGCATCTTTAATGAACTGTCTAGAAACAATCTGAAAAAAGAATTTTTTTAACATTTATTTTGTATGTATGGCTGCATGCATTGATGTGTACCACATGCATGCCTGGTGCCCACTGATGCTAGAAGAGGCATTGGATCCCCTGGGACTAGAGGTGTAGTCTACCTGTGAGCTGTTCTGTGAGTGTCAGGAACTCAGTCCTCTAGGACAGTTAGTGAGCTTACCACTGAGTCATCTCCCCAGCTCTGGTGCGGTTATTCCTATGGTGAAAGCTACCTGTTTTACTTCTGACACAAAGCAGTTGCAGCTGTTTATTGTGAAAATAGTCCTTATTAAATGTTCTTTATATGGAGGAAAAAAGAAACAGTCTTGTTTCTTGGTTTCCAAGGAGATACATTTTGGCAAAATTTATTTCATCAAGCGCTTTTCTAATTAAGAAAACTAAGAGAACTGCCTGTAATATATCTTGGCTACAGTTTCCCTGAGACCCAGGGAGTTCTCCAGTCTTGGTTTCTTCCACTCCCACACCCAGTTTATTCCAAGGGAACTGAGAAACCTCTCTGGTTCTGGGTAACCCTGGGTCTCATTGTCAGCTGTTGGAAAAGCCATAACCTTCTAGACCTTAGTTAGCCAGCCTTTCACGTGTTCATCTAACAAGTCTGTTGCTCACTGTTGAATACATATACACCAAGATCCTTTTCTTTGAAAAAGAGGAGGATTGAGCTGAATGAAGTTTCTTTTTGAACCTACTGTTAATATTGCAGGAGTTAATTGTTGTAATCAATGAGATTTAAGGCTTTGAGTGGTTGATATTGGAAACATTTTTGAAAGCTCTGAAGTAAGAGATTTAGGGTTTTTGTTGTTGTTGTTGCTGCTGCTGCTGGTTTTTTTTTTTTTTCTCTTAAGACATTTTAGCAAGAAAATTCTGTAATGGTTAGTACTTTAAACATTAGTTTTATTCTGATCCAAAAATAATCCCTACTTAGACTTGGCTCTGGAAGGTTTCTTTCTTTCCAGGTCATTTCGGTCACTGGCATTTTTTAGTCTAGTCTTTTTCCTGTTACTAGTATCACCCAGGAGACTCATTCTTACCCCATGTGAGTGGTAGGCTCTAACATGAGAACCCTGTCTCCTAGGCGCTCTGGTGTGAGCCTTGGAGAGCCCAGCTTGCTTGTGCATGGTGCTCTTGAAATGTGCTCGCCAAATGCACCCACACTGGAGGTCTGAGTCCCATGCTTTGCTAATCAACCTGGCATTTGCCTATGCTGCCAGATATTCCATGTTCTGACCACCTAGTTGGAGGTTTTGTGTCTTTGTAAAGTTAGCATTTCCAATTTAACTTGCTGAATACTACAAACTTGTAGTATTGATTATACATTAAAAGATTCAGTTATGCTAAGCAAAATATAAGGATTTCTTCCCATGAGGGAGGGTTGTCCGTTGGCTGCTGTAAATCTGGTCTCATTGTTGCCAAAGAACACTGGAAGGTCTGTTCCAGCCTTGGCTCTGCCCATGCTACATGTGATTCTGACTGCTGTCCTTCCATTTACGCGTGAACAGTGCTCACTGAGTGCTTCGTAGATTGAAGATACCCTTTCTCTCAGAGAGGTGCATCAACAAGTAGCCCTGGCTGAGGTGAAACACCCAGGGAGGGTTTCTTTATAAAGTTGTGTTTTAGTTATTGAAAAAAAAATGGGTGTTTTCTCTACACACATATCTGTGCATAAAGTGTATACAGTGCCTATGGAGGCCAGAAAAAACTGTCAGATTCCCTGGGACTGGAGTTACACAGGGTTGTGAGCTGCCATTTGGGTGCTGGGAATTGAACCTAGCTCCTCTGGAAGAGTAGCTAAAAGTGTTCTTAACCACTGTACCATCTCTCCAGTCCCTAAAGCTGTGTTTTAAAAAACAGACTGGTTCACAGAACCAGGAGGGCGTGGGTGGAAGCAGTCTCGAGTGGTGCTCGGAGAGGAATATGATAGCAGCAGTAGGGTGAGGAGAAGAGCCTGGGCTCTGGGTGTGTCCTTGGGCTAACCTGGTTTACTGGGGAGATGCTGTGCACTGCTACTGTACAGTCAGGGATGACACTGGTTTTGCCAGAGCAGCTGGTGTAATAGAGGTGCCATGGACTGAAGGAAGTGACCGGAGGAGCAGGTTTGGGTGGGGAGTTCAGGTTGGGAGTTGATTTGTACATGCTGCGTATGTGACGCTTGTTGACGTCAAGCAGACAGTGGGCTGGTCTCTCAGCAATTGTGTACTTTGGTTTCTTTATCTGTGAAATGGGGAAGTATCTACTCTTCTCAGAATTTTGGAGATAAATGAAGGCAGGAAAGGCTGTCTTGTTTCTGGGAAGACTTGACTGCTGTCTTACTACTACTGACTTTGGGATGTCTAGAACCACTTAGCTTGTAGGCTAGCATGTACTGTGGCTGGTGTGAGGTTTCTCCTGGATTCATTCTTGAGTCCTAGACAGCTTCCTGGGGAACTTTTACTCTGGCTTCCCAGGCTGTCAGATAGCTTCCTTGTGTATAAAATCAGGGAGGCTATTTAGGGAGTTTGGTGCAGATCTCTCTCTCTCTCTTAAACATAGCTTTGACCAGAGTAACTTCATTTAAATGGAAAGATACTATATTTGGAAAATGTATTATTTCCCAGATAGTTTATTATTTTAGGCTTCATAAGCTAGGTAAGTTAATAGTTGTAGGCATAATGTTTTCGTACATTGTATAAAGTCTACCCTTATGTTATTCAAATGCTGATTTCTCTGCCCTCATATCTCATTTCAATCAGAACACAGCATTGTAATACTTGTGCCAAGAATCTACTGTCTTAGGTTTGGGTAAACAATTCTTACCATTTGCTCTCTGTCTTATGAATAAATGCTAATCACCCATTGGCTGGGCAGAATATAGAATAGGGCAGGAGGTCCACCAGCCAGAGGAAGGAGAGAGGGAGAGAGAGAGATCAGATAGCAAGGAGGATGGAGGAATTGAAGCCATGAGGAACAGGTATCGAGAGAGATCACAGAAACACACCTGAAGCCCAAAGAGCCGGGTTAATAATAGTATGGAAATATCGTTGGATGGGCTGGGAGGCAGCAGATTAGTGTAGGAGGTTAAGGTAGATCACTTAACTGCTCAGCTGTTGAGGCGCAGTTTTAAATAGATTTTGCTTTCTCTGTGTGGTTATTGGGGACTAGCATAAGGTAAAGAAATATAGCCAGTGGATTAATTCACTGCTTACATTTATGTTAAAGCCAGTTCTTTTACAAACAGTTGATGATCTAATAGGGCAGATTTATTAGTGTTTCTCAGTTCAGAATACCTAATTATATATTGCTAGTTAGGTTTCTGTTTTTCAATTACTATACTTTGTTCTTTTTTTTTTTTTTGGCAGATGATATGTAAAATGTATTTGGACCTATTACTTTAAAATTTGAGATCAAATAAAGATGTTGAAAGTACCAGTCTTATATTTTGAGACATAGCATTTTGAATGTATTAGCTATGTTTCCTTAGAGGAAGCCGTGAAGAAGTGTCTTTCTTTATAGTTGATGCTTTCCCTCGGGGTGGGAGAGGTGGCTCAGAAGTTAATAGTTCTTACAGCTTTTGCAGAGGATTGGGTTCAGTTCCCAGCACTCACATGGCAGCTCCCAACTGCTCCCAATTCCAGGGGATCAGATGCCCTCTTTTGATGTCTATGGGATCCTGCACACATGGGTTACACATACTAACACTCAGGCACACATTTATACATAAAATAAACTTTTAAAAAACCTTCCCAGTAGTTGTCTGTGGCTTTAGATAAGAGGTTGGTCATGGTTCTTGGTCCTTTGGGGGCAGTTTTGGATGGAGACTAATGCTCTTCATAGGTTGGATGCATTCACCAGGGTCTGACCGTGAACTATGGTGATGCTTGTCGTTGTCCTCAGAGTTTGAGCATCAGTCACGCTGGACTTGAACTCTCTGTGTACCCCAGGCAGACCTTGGGATTTTTCCATGTATCTTCCTGAGTATCTAGGACCTCAGGCTTATACCATCAAGATTCTACTGGGCATTACTGTGTGTGCCCATTGCAGATCCTGGGATGTAGAGAGAGATGAAAGGTTCCTTTGTAACTTTAATTTTTTTCAAACCTTATGTGCATCCAGTCGCCTGAGTCCACAGAGTCCCAACAAATGGAGCTCAACTACGCAACGTAAGGCGGACCAATACATGCATGTTGTTAGCAAAGAATTCTTCATCACATGTTTGCTTTAGCAGAACATCCTCTCCCCTGTGTCTGCTTCAGCGAAACATTCCTTCATGTACCGGAGTTAAACACCATCCAGCTGACTTTCCAAAGAACCCTTCCGCTTCCACCTCATACCTTGGAGGTTCTGGTCACGTAGCATGTTAACTATTGATGAACTGTGTTGAGTGGCAGAGGAGGAACGGCTTTAATGATAAGGGACAGTATGGAATGGCTAGAACTGTTTCTAGGTAAGAGTCCTGGAGGCAGAAATTATTTTGGTGCTCTTTGGTACCTGTCAAGCAAGAAAAAATTTTTTGATAGGCTTTTGGTTTGGTTATGTCTTCAAAAAAAAATATATATATATTTTAATAGGCAGATGTATACCTGTATGAGGATGTCAAATCCCTTGGAACTACAGATATAGACAGGTGCAAGCTGCCATGTGGGTGCTGGGAATTGAACCCATGTCCTCTGGAAGAGCAGCCAGTGCTCTTAACCACTGAACCATCTCTCTAGTCCTACATTCTCAAATTTATAAGATGGGTCCATTTATTTTCTTAGTAATTGTTGAGGTACATAGTCTGTTTTTCCTGGATTTAGCTTACTGTATATTACTTTGTTTCAATTTCCAAGAAGCTATTGGTATACTGTGTAATATTACCACAGTTACTGAAACCCTCACTCCCTTCTGTTTATGAAGCATGTATTGACGGCTTTAGAGCAGTTGTAAGACTCGTCATAAAGAGATCCATGTTTGAATCGTCCCATCTTTTCCAGGCGTGTCTCTGCCTCACAAGGAGCTGACTTGAAGTAACAGAGTTGTTACTATAGCTTGTGTGTAGTAGTTCCTGCCGTGCTGTCTCAAGTGTCGGCAGTTACAGTGCTTATTATGTATTCTGGAAGGCTTTTCTTACGGCATATTTGTATCATCTCTTACTGTCCTGTATTCCCACTTAAATTGTCCAGGTCGGCACTTTTTGATGATGTTGGTAGAGTTGTGTGACCATCTTTCCATTAGAAAAGACCTCCAAACCCATTTGTACAGTCCCTCCCTATTCCCTCGTCTCTCCCCACTCTCCCCAGCATAAGGACCTCTCTGTGTTTGCCTATCTCTGTGTTTACTATAATGGAGCCGTGTGCTGTGTGATGTGTGCTGACTGGCACAGGCCTCCCAACCCCATCACAGCACTAATGGATATCATTTCCCCCTCCCTCCCTCCTTCCTTCCCTCCCTCCTTTTCTCCCTTCCTTCTTTCCTTCCTTCCTTCCCTCCCAGCTCCATCAAAGCACTTCTTATTATCATTTTATTTGTTCATTCATTCATTCATTGAGACAGGTCTTACTAGTTAACTCTGGCTATCCTGAGCTTCCTTGTAGCCCAGGATGGCCTCGGACTCACTTCACCTGCCTCTGCCTCCAGAGTGCTGAGCTTAAATGTTGTGTCACCACATCTGCCTAAAGCACATTATTTTTGTAAACACTGTCACTTGTGGTAGTATTGTGATAGAATCAAACGTACAGAGTCCCTCTGAGCATGCAGAAACTGTAACCTGTGCTGGGACCAGAAAAAAGGGCAGAGCTGTCAGGTGTACTGCATATGTGGGACAGAGTGAGATTTGGAGCTTTGGAGTTTTTCACATTCCTCTCAGAGTCATTGGGCCACTTTGCTGTTTCCCCTGCAAATGGGTTCCTGTTTTCAGCATTTTCTCTTTGTTTTCCTACCACCTCAGAGCCAACCCGTCATCTTTATATCTGAGTGACCGGAGCAGTCTCCTTGCCAATTCTGACTCTAACGTGGCACATGTTACCCTGCAGCTAACGTCTGCAGTGCTGTCTGCACCAAGCCCACACTCCGACTTTTGTGACTGGCTTGTTGCCTCTTTCCTTTCCTGCATATATACTCTCATATGCTGGGCTTCTCTTCTCCCCTGTAACAACCATTCTCATTCCTTTAAACCTTTGTCTGTTGTCCATTTAGTTGTATTTTCAGGTTTACTTTCCTTTAGATTAAAAAGTATATACAGTCACCAGCAGCCTGCTTTGCTTTCAACTCCTTGTGATGTAACCCAGGCTGGCCTCAAACTCCGCCTCATCTTTGCACTGCCTGTGGAATGTTGGGATGATAGGTGTGTCCCACCACTCCCAACTTGAACTCTAGTTTAATTTGGAACTTTCCCATCCTTTAAGACCTACCTCTTCAGTGAGAACTTCTTGGATACTATGGCTCATCCTGAGTTTTTCTCTCTTTGGAATTCATTCTGCTCTGTCATATTCTTGAAAATCCAAGCATGCAATAGTATGGAGTCCCTAAGGTAGAACGATGAGAGAAGTACAGATGCTTGTACCTCAGAAAGGTCTTTTCCAGTAGAGTTCCCTGCAGGAGGAATAGGCACTCACTCCCAGGAGTCCACCTTGGACAGGACTCATATAAGGGACATTCAGACTCCACGTTGAGGGTCATTTGGGTTAGTAGTTCTCCACAGTGGAGTGTCAGAATCACCTGAGAGGCACTGTAAGTGCACATACCCTCCATTTCCACCTTGAAAGTCCACATTGAAGCGTCTGACAAGTCACTTGGGAACTTCTCAGTCAGTTGATATCTTAGGCCTGAGAGCCCTTGGGCATCTTATTGACTTGCTGGATTTATTGTACTTGTGCTGTAAGATCATGTAGGTAAGGTTTTTTGTTTTATCTGCTTAGGACATAGGGCCTAGAGGGGGAGTCGACTGGCGAGAGAAGGCCTCTTGATTTCTTTCAGGTATACTTACTTTCTTAGAGGATAGGGACCCTTCCTCATTTTATATGTTTCTTTATTCGCCCCAGAGGAGCAAGTACTTAGGCATTCATTCTTGACCGGCAGATGTATCAGCCTGCTGTTTACTGACTTGCTTGGTGTACGGCTTGTTGCTGTGTGTTTTATCCTTACTAATTTTTTGCCTGAAAAGGAGCCACCTAGTGTTCTGTTGCTTCATGGCAGGAGCCTGTTGCTTCCTAGTCATAGAATTAACACTGACGAGATGGTTGAGGATCCACCTCACGTTTCATTCTTCATAACCTTTCTAACAGGCCTACAGGATGCACCTTAGCCCTGTGAGTGGGGGCCAGGCTGCTGAATCCAGGCAGTAGGATTCCTCCCTATCTGCATGCACCATAGCAGCTAGATTGCAGCATGCAGCCTTGGGAATACAGTTGTCCCAGTGTGTTTTGGCTGTGTGAGTACAGTGTATTTTCCTGTTGGAAATGCCAGAAAGTCTGTCTATGTATAATAGGGTAGTTATGACCACCCAGTCAGCAAAGCTAGTAATTTGTTTTAAACACTAGTTCATGCTGGTGAAATACATTCCACACCCATTTCTCCAGTGAAAGGCAGTCTTCCTAGTGTGGGTTTCATCCGGGAATGTAGTTCATAATTAGTTTGTGTTGTTCCACATTTTTTGTTTTTTAAATCATTGCTGATGATGACCAGTTCTCAGAGTTGTCACATGAGTCACCTTTTGTTGTTCCTTGACTCCCAAACTTGGTGTGGGACTTCGGCCTGCCAATGTGACCTCCACAGTTAATATCTTTCACCAAACTCCACCAACAGATTTTTCCTATGTTAGATTCTGTACTTACTTCATGAAATTTCTTTTGAGATGGATGCAGTGACACAGGAGATGGGGAGCTGTGCTGTCTGAGGAAGGCTAGGGTCCTTGACTTGCTTCTGTACACTCACTGCTTAGCAGGAATGTTTTTCCCCTCATCTCCTGTTGCTGGCTTCAGCAAGGACACTCAGGCATTGCAATGAACTTTTAGGTAGAAGATTAAGAGAGCAAATATCTCAAATTTCTAGAGAAAGGTCTTGGATACAGTATTGAATTTCCTCCTTTCAGGGAGTCAAGGTTGGAGTCACTGAATGCCTTCTGAGTTCACAGAGTGGGGGCTGGGCAGCCTCACAGTAGACCTTTCCATAGTGCAGAAGCCACGGCATCGGGTTGCACAGTTTCTAGTATGAGCAGCTAGGTGGAATGTAAATATTTATAGTTGTGGTGAAGCAAGTTTAAATCTTCACAAAATTCGTAATAAGGACAGATTTTTTTTTCTCCTCTAGAAAACTTTCTCTTAGCCCAGGGGAGACAGGAACCACGGGCATCTGTCCTTGACTGGAGCGCTTGCTTTCTCATCGTGCACTGTGGATGTGCTGTGGTAGCTGTCCTTCATCTTGTGTTGACTTCCATCTCTTACCATCAACTCAGCATCTGCTTTGTGTTGAGGTGAATGTCTTTAAAGAGCTCGGGGCCATGATAACCACATAGAAAGTGTATGGAAGTGTGCAGGGGCCCCGGAAGTAAAGGAACTGAGAATACAGAACCAGCTGTAAGCATGGTCCTGGCTTCTAGGAAATGAGCTCTCGGTTCCTCAAATAGAACTGAAACCGTAGCATGTTGTGCAGTGAGAAAGGATACAGCACAGGCTGGGGACAGTGAGAGAGGACAGCACAGGTTAGGGACAGTGAGAAAGGATACAGCACAGGCTGGGGACAGTGAGAGAGGACAGCACAGGCTGGGGACAGTGTGAGAGGACAGCACAGGCTGGGGACAGTGAGAGAGGACAGCACAGGCTGGTGACAGTGAGGGGACAGCACAGGCTGGGGACAGTGAGAGAGGACAGCACAGGCTGGGGACAGTGACAGAGGACAGCACAGGCTGGCTTTGGGGAGGAAGCAGCGACTTTTCACATAAATTTCTGCTCAGCCTCAGTTCCTCGTGTTTGCGGAGTACAGTGTGCCTCTCCGTACATTTTACTTGTGAGTCACTTCTCCCAAGCAAATGCTTAAGACTCTTTTTCATGTTAAGTCATTCCTGGAGATTTTCTGCTTTGGGCTGTTATATAAGGTTTTTTGGTAGTTTAATAACAAGTCTGGCCTGCTGTTATCTTAATCCTTTGTTTGCTTTAGTATTTAGTCTTATTTAATCTTAGGAATAAAGATTAATTTTTGAGGTTATTGTTAAACTTTGGTGGCCGAACAGGTCCACGATATGCCTTCTGCATGGCAGAGAGCCCCATGTGACTTAATAAATTCAATTCCTGGTGCTCCATTTTGTAGCAGGGTGTTTACAGTCCTGCTTTTGGTGTACCAAGAATGGACCAGTGAATTCTCTGAGGAGGTGCTGAGTCTTGAGTGGAAGGCTTCTGTTGACTGCTTACTGTGGAGAGCAGCCTTTCTCCCTCTCAAGGCTGTAGAAGGGTAACGACCCACATCCCTTAAGGACTTAGCATGTGCAGACCCAGCTTGATCACTTTCACTGTCTGTTTCCCAAATCAGACTTTGCCTAATATTATTCCCTCAGCATGTACGGAGCCGCTTGTGCAGGTGTGGGCTGCAGGTGAGACCTGTGAAGATCTTGTGTCCTCGAGATGCTCATGAAGAGCCCTGAAGAAGTCAGACAAGAGAACCCATCTGAGCGCCCTGTCTTGCTTTCTCTTGTCATGAAAACAGTACAGAGGCCATGAGGAAAGTTTGCAAAGTGTAGGAAAAGATGGTGAGGAAAAAAGCTGTGGTCCTTGCACTACCCCAAAGCCCATCATTCTGTTCGCATGCTTCCTGACTAAAAATGGCTCCCGAACAAGCAAACCCACAGCTTTGTCCAGTAAAAAGGGAACTTTGAGCTGCTATTTGGTGGGGAAAAGGGAAGATGTCTCCAGAAAAATTTTGTTGGGGTGACTTTACGCAGCTGCCTGAGTTCTCTGGCGGACAAACATGAGGAAGCTTGCAGAAGCAGGAACGGGGCTGATGTATTTCTCTGTGAGGTGATTCTGAGGTGCACATGTATTCTAAAGCTAGGTGAGGTGGTTTCTGAAGGTCTGGAGTCTTTTGTCAAACACTCATTTTATTTGACCTCTTCTGGAGAAGTAAAGCAGAGTCATCTCTTGAGGACAGAGTGTGAGGCAATTTAAATAGTTTCAGTCTGTCTAGGTGTAAGGTTAGGAGAGTTTTAAGTTGTGGGGAGGGCAGTAGAGAAACATTTTTTAAACAAATGCACACATAACCTGGCACACAACATCAAGTCTCTTATAAACTAACATTTCCACAAAATTTGATACCTATCAAATCTAGGAGTTTCACCTTACAGTTTAGATTTAGAAGTGGATTTAGTGGCTAAGGTGCTTGTCTGAGTCTCAGTATTCTGTGTTAGGGGCAGGGCCACCCAGACATTGATAGTCACAGACTGAGTTCCATTGCACTCTGTGGTCTTACTTTTGAAAAGGGGACAGTGATGGTGAGTAACTCTCACTCAGATGATTGAAAAGGCGAAGGAGGAGAAGCAATACTGTGAAGAAGAAATGGAGCCCACGCTTGTCCTCAGGTGTCAGGTGGGGAGTGTAGCCACAGGGTAGTTGAGCGGATGGCTGGAGGAGGAAAGAGAGCAGACGAAGGGTTAGTTTGGACATCTCTTGGTTTCATATTAGATAACGGGTGAAGAGGGAGGCTGGCTCTGTTTGGGAAGTATTTGTTTCTCCTTGCTCCTGAGTTCTTTAACCCACTCACTCCTCAGTTGAAGCTGTCCTGTATGCAGGGTGCTGTGCCACAGACTCCAAAGGACCAATCCGTGTCCATGAGGGGAAGTTCAACTGATCGGTAAAATAGTCTGAGTGCCAGATGGAGGAAACTCAGGCGAGACTTGACAGGATAGATTACAATTTTGTGTTTTGTTTCTCTCATTAAGCTTTGAAGGCTAGGCCTGAGCCTTTTGGAATGCTGTGTTCCTAGAACCTAGTTTTAAATGCACCCTGAGTTACAAATAGATTAAAATCTGGCATAGAGTTTATGGATGGTGTATCGCAGTATCTTTATGTCTGTGAAAATGGCAACCCATAAATCTCCTATATATGGAGACATCTGAGGAGAAGTCCTAACTTACTGGTAATTCTGAAAAGTGGGCTGATTTGTACTGAGAAGTTGGGTTAAAGTGGCCATTTTGTTTTTGTGATTCAATCACAATTGAAGTTATGTAAGGTTCTGGTGACCTACATTTTCTGAAAGGTGGCATGTTTTCAAAGCCACCAGATCTATAAAAAGAGGGAATCCCCAAACAACCAGATTCTAGTTGGATGTATGGGTGCAAAGAATGCTGAGAGACAAAAGTAGGGGCAGCTTCTAAAGAGGCAGAGAAAAGCAGCTACTAATAAGCACGTCCCATGCTGTGTATAGGCCAGGGTCTTCAGTGCCTTTCACACCTGTCCCTCTATCCCCGCAGCCCTAAGCAGACATTAATGTGCTTTCTGCTTAGACACATCTGCCCATTCTGGACATTTCCACTCTTGGCTGAGTATTTGATTGAATATACTACCGGGCAAACATGTCATCAGTTTTCAGAGTTGACCAGTAACCTTGATTTTACAGTATCAGAGCTGAGAGTACCAGTTGACAGCAATTCCATAGCACAGACTGCTAAAACTGTGTTTTAGGGCAGTTTCAGACGCTGTTGAAAATTCTGTCCTAGTCCCAAGCAACACTTGATCTTTCCCTGACACTCAGGACAGCAGCTGTGCTGGTTAGTGTCTTGTTGGTGTGACACGTGCCTGACAGAGGCAGCTTACTACATCCTTCCTGGGCAGGAAGGCACAGGCGAGGGAGGCTGGCTGCATCCCATGCTGGCGCCCAGCCCGACTCTCGCATTGAGTTCAGGATCCTAGTCTATGAGATGGTGCCACCCACATTCAGGGTGGATCATCTGCTCAGTGAAACCACTGAGGATGTGCCCAGAGGTGTGCCATCCGGGTGCCTCCAAATCCACTCAGAAGACAACAAGGACTAACACCGCAGGTTAAACCAGTGTGATGGTTTACACTCTGAGCCAGTGTTTCAGGTGGGATGATTATTGGTTCTGTATGGACTGATAATGCATACTGTGTGAGTGCGTGTGTGCGCGCGTGTGTGTGTGTGTGTGTGTGTGTGCATGCACATGGATGTACTGAGCCAAGACTGTGGGAAAGTTGCAGGATGCAGCAGGCTAAGCAGTGTAAACATTTTTCATTCTATTTGTTTTTGGCGATTGTGTATTGAGAAACCCTGCATTGTTGTCGTATGTCTCATGCCCCCACCCCAATGTGGTGCTGGAATTCCAGCTGTGCTGTGAAAAAAGGCCATTTGACTGCCAAGTGAATGGGAGAATGTGGTCTGCACACACTGAGCAGCCCTTTAAATTGTGTATGTTTAGCTTTGTGAACTATTTAACAAGCTCTTTGTCACTTATGGGGGGGGGAAGACCTACAAGTGCGCTTGTCTCCACAGCAGTGTCAGGAATCTCTGCATAGCTTTCATTTCGATGTTATTAATAAATGGGCGTTGTGTCCTTAAGCTTGAGATAAGATTAAGGCGGAGGCTAGCGAGATGGCTCAGTGGTTAGTAGCTTGTGTGCTCTTGGAGAGAACCCAGGTTTGGTTCCCAGCACCCACATGGTGGCTTATGATTATCTGTAATCTACTTTGAGGGGATCTAATTTCTCTTCTGACAACCAGGGGCTCTTATGGTGCACATACACTCAGGCACACACATATAAAATTGAATAAATAAATAGTTTTAAAAGGCTGATTAAGATTAGGCCATAAAGATAAGATACAAACGAATGAGAACATTCAAAGTAGGCTAGTGTGTCATGTCTATCCTGGAAATGCTAAATTTCTTGACCCATCGAGCCATTTAGACAGCCAAAGGGTCACATATGGTACACATGTTATCACAGTAAAGCCAAAGGGTCACATATGGTACACACGTTATCACAGTAAAGCTCATCTCAGCAATTCATCTGTTTTGGCTCACATGAGACAGTTGTTTCTTAGGAGTTTGAGAGTTTTCGTCTCAGCTGGGCGGTGGTGGCACACGCCTTTAATCCCAGCACTTGGGAGGCAGAGGCAGGCGGATTTCTGAGTTCGAGGCCAGCCTGGTCTACAGAGTGAGTTCCAGGACAGCCAGGTCTACACAGAGAAACCCTGTCTCGAAAAACAAAACAACAAAAAAAGAGTTTTCATCTCATCGCTTGCCTTGTTTTGGGGGTAGAGGAGCACCCTCATTCTTTAGTTATCAGAGCTAAATGGCCAGTAGTCTGTGATAAAAGCAGTTTGGGTCAGCAGGTTTGGGGAACACCTTCCTCAGAAACAAGGCAGCTGCTCTGAGGGCCCTGTCTCCCTGAGCTGGGGTGGACTAGCCTTAGCAGCATTCATTCAAGTCTGCTTCCTGTTGAATTAAACACCTACTTTCTAGTTGGAGAGCCTTGAACCTTCTGCAGGAGTGTCACAGGTTCCGGAAATTTGTAAGAAATTTGTAACCTTCCTTTTAGGAAGGTTGCTTTTGAGTGTCCCGTGAAAAATACTGTTTGATAGTACAGAAGAATTACTTTCTCAGAGACATCAAATGTCCTTTGTAGGAGTTGGTTGATGTTTCACAGAACAGTGTCAGTAACAGCCGATTCTTTTTCCTGGCTCTGCTGACTGATGTTATAGAACTTGATTGCTCTACACTAAGAAGAGAATTTGAAGGTGTGTGATTGCTCCCTGGTATTTCAGTCTGCCCTTGGTGTTAGGTAATAGTGTCAGGTTTTAGTTGTCTGCGGTGTCAGTGCTTACATGATTCTCTTTTCCCTGAGGGTTAGGGGAATGAGCAGGAAGTTGTCAGGCGCCTGAGGAGGTAAGCTATGTCTTGGCATGAAGTGCTGATCCCTTGGCACACATAAGCATTAGATCACCCTGCTTGCTACTTGGGAAGGTTCCGAGAGTGCTACCTAACTCTGCAGGATTCTTCATAAACTTGGAGAGGTGCAGGGAGGGATGCTTACTGTATCCTGTTCTCATGTCTTGCCAAGTTGCTCTCACCACGCTCTTTATTGATAGAAAATTAGTTAGACAAAAACCATTTTCTTCTTCCTGCATGGCAGAGGTGATGAAATTTATGAGAAAGTACATATAAGGAAAGATCTAAAGTGCTGCTGTGGATATGAGCCTTGGGTTTAGACAAAGACCCGAGTTAGAGAGGAATGTCCTGTGTGTTTCTGTCGTCTCAGTTCTTCATGTGTGGAATGGTGGGAAGAGCTTTCACTACACATGTGGTCAGGGATCTCAGTTGCAGGCACCAGGATCTACCCAGTGTAGACAGGGTAAGTTAGTAAGGGAGATAGATACTTTAGGAAAGTGTTCAGAGGGCAAAAAAAAAAAAAAGGAGTCTGGCTGGGAGTAGTGTTGCACACCATGACTTTCAGTATTCTAGAGGCAGGGCCAGGGCCAGAGCCAGGGCCAGGGGCAGGTAGACTCTGTGAGTTTGAGGCCATCTGGGTTTCATGCATAGCAAGAGGCCAGTCAAGGCTATTTAGTGAAACTGTCTCAGAATAAAGTAAAGTAAAATAAAATGAAAGAGACGGCAGGCGGAGTTTCTAAGACTTGTTGACAGGAGCCATTGTGCAGATAGCCTGTGTTGGAGCTGCATTGGTCAGGGTGCCCCAAATGGGATGCTGAAGGTGGACTCTTGTCATTTGAGCCCAGTGGCCATTGTACACCTGGCCAGCCACCTTGCTGCATCTCCTTGTGACTGTTCTGAACAAGTCCCACAAGGTGTGTATATGAATGTATGTGTGTGTGTGTGTGTGTGTGTGTGTGTGTGTGTGTGTATGTGTGTGTGGTTGGAGGGAACCCCTTCACCAGTCTGCTGGTCCTATGGAACAGTGAAGGTGGGAAGCATGAACTACCTCCCTCAATTCCATTTTTAAATTCTGTTTTGAGGAGGTGAGCTTTGGAGTTATGAAATGAGGGAGATGGAGCAAAGGTGACCCTGGGTGCCGGAATAACCAGTGTTCCTTATAGTGCCTCCTGAAAATCATGCACTGACTACACGAGTGTAAGAGTGTAAATAAGTTTTAAAGAAACATTTTTATAGCAGGGACCAGTGCTCTAAAGTGCTTAAACCTTCTGTAGCTTAGTTCTGTTCATCTGCTAAGAGCGAGCGTGCTGGCATTGGGGCCAAAGATAAGAGCAACTGCAGGCTCCTTAGGCCTTGGTGGCCAAGGCTGTGGAGTCCTTCTTTGAGTCACGGAGAGCCGAGACTTCTCAGCAGGCCACTGTAAGTTCTTGCTATTACTAGAAGAGTAAATTATGTATGTTTGTGGTGATGTGCTCATAGAATGTTGGGATCGTGTAACAGTACATGTGGCCAGTCACCTAACTTTTATTTTCCTAAAATAGAGTTAGCTCTAGGAGAGACTTAGAAATTATGTTTTTTTTTTTTTTTTTGAATGGGGCTGGCTCAGTGGATAAAGGGCCCAAGCACGATGTCTTGAATTTGATGGTCCCGCATGGTGGAGGGAGGAAGCTAGTTCCTGCAGGCTGTCCTTTGACCTCCACCTGCGTACTTGATGGCATGTGCTACCCAGTCCCCTCTACTTAGACAGTATAATAAGCAAAAGCAAAGGCGATGGATTACCCCATCTCAGAAGCCTGGACTGGTGAGCCTGTGAGTAGCTGGTTGGTGGAGCTGCTGGCTTCCCAGCTGGGCCTTCTGAGGGCAGAGGAGCACCGTCACAGGAGGCCTTGAGTGCCCACAGAGTGTCTTTGGCATTGCCCTTGATTTGAAGATCTTTAATGTGTGGGGTGAACACTTAGATGTCTGTTCTTGTGTTTAGAGAGAAATGAATCATAAAAGGAATAATCTGTGTAAAACATACTGAGGGAAGAGTTCCCTGAGCAGTGTCTGACTGAAGGTCTGAATTCTGGGTAAAGTAAGCTGCAAAGATGAGGGGCACTGCACGTAGTGCTCCTGGTCTCTCCCTCCCTGAGATTGTTTTGTTCAGACACCTGGTGCCATTGCCCTCATGTTCAGTACCAGTTAAGACTTTCCTCCTTCATCTCTGCTCAGGCCTGCTCTGTAGTGATGTCCTCTTGCCCTGAGCCTCTCATTCCTCAGGGCATCCCCGAATCTTCTTATCCTGCCCTCCCGCCTTTTTTCTTCAGTCCTGCATGTTCCTTCTTAGTAATCTGTACATCTCCCAGACAACATGTCTGTTTATTAGACTGTGGTCTTTCCTGTTGGAGTACAAGCCCTGTGAAGGCAGACTACCAGACTGTTCATCTCCAGCATGAAGAACGTGCCTGCCATATTCTTTGTGAGACTAGGCATGCAGAATGAGTGCCTTGGCAAAAGCAGCCATCTTTTTGGATTTGTGTTAGTGAAGCGACAAACTCTTAGCTCCAGTGTTTATTGATTGCCTTATAGGAATGACGTAGTCATCATTTGTATACAGAAAATAAGTGAACTGTGATGTATGCCGTGTTTTTGGAGCCTCTTTGCTGTTTTGGCACTAAACAAGGAACTCAGATTCAGATGAAAAAAGCCATTATTCTAGAGGACGAAATGATAACAGTGCATAGACATTCACAGGTACAGGCTTGGATGTGGACCTGGCTTAAAGGCCTTCCAGTGCCACTGTTACAGCCAGACAGCTAAGTTTCAGGGTGTCTGCTAACTGAGTTAATGGGGAAGGAGTGAGATGGGAAGGAAGGGAGCAGGGAGGACAGAGGATCTTTCATCTTGATGCCACAGAGTCATTCAGATGTGGAATCAAGAGCAGCATATTCTGTTAATCTAACCCTAGTTGTCAAGGCTAAACCCGACCACAAGGAGATGTCCTCAATGAGGACGACACCCTTCACCATCCTAAAGTTCTTCTCACTTATGTTTGTGTTAGTCGGAGCACAAGGTCATTTGTGAATCTTTAAGAACTATTCATTTATTTGGAGGAGAGGTTGTGCCTTAGCACTCGTGTGGAGGTCGGAGGACAACTTGCAGGAGTTGTTTCTCTCTTGCTGGGTGGGTCCTGGGCATCAAACCCAGACAGTTGGGGTTGACAGTCAGTGCCTCTATCTGCTGAGCCATCTCACCGCCTACAGACCCCCTTGTTACCTCATAAAGACATGATGACACCTGGAGAATTCAAGGCAGATAAAGATTACATATTAGGAAGGCTGTGAGATGCCTAAAAGATAAATGCCATAGAAATTGGCTAACTTAGAGTAAGTTCCACTCTGTTTCTTAGGCAGTGTTACACAACTGGTTATGGTAGAGTCAGGCAGGGCTCCTCGTCACTGAAAGGATCTTCAACAGGAAGGAGCACATATGCTCCTCTTTGGGATAATCTAGAGAGCAATTCCACATTTGTTTTGAAATACGTTTTATCTGATACATTTTAAATAGTCATGGCTTGGAACTCAGATCTGCTGCCTCTGCCTCTGGAGTGTTGGGTCAAAGGTGTGTACCACCTTGCCCCACACTCTTTAGTTTTCTTCTGTGTAAACATGTGCTTTTTATTAGTTCTCTATAAATGTGTGCATCTGAGGAACTGTCATTGAAATTGAGAAAATGAATGAAAGATCACCTTAGGTTATTGCCTTAGAAGATGAATGAAAATGAGGATATGCTGCCTCAAGGCCTGGCCGTGGAGGAGGGCTATTATAGACATGAGGGAGAGAACAGGCAGAGGCATCTGGGAGAGTTTGGACTGATTGGGCCGTGAAAAGAGAGGAGGAGAGAAGGCCAGAGGAAGAGAGACCGTAAGTGGATCAAAAACTGAGCCAAGGACCAAGAGAGTGCACTGCAGAAATGTCAGGCTTATACCAGAAAGAGAAGCTGGGGAAGGGAAGGGTGCCCAGATCCTGGGCTGGAAAGGTTTAGGTAGGCGGGGGTGAGAGGTTTCTGGAGGAGCCACAGGGACTGAGTGAGCCTTGTCTCAGGTTTCTTTGGGATCTGACATAAGAAATGTTCTAAAGTTCAAGTTTTAAAGGAAGTTGCCACGGAGATGACTAACTAGTTGATCAGTTCTCCAGATACTACATTGGTGGAACTTGACTAAAGTGTGGTAACATGAGCACATTTAGAAACTGAAGTTAAGTTTGAGAAGAAAAAAATGTTATTTCAACATTGTGTGTTAGTAAAAGAAGGCGTATTTTATTAGATGAACTAGTTTGAGTGGTGTCCACTTTGAAAGAGACATGATTTGTACATATAGCTTGTATTTGTTTTCTCCTGAGAATAAAATTAGACTATAGATGTAGCTGACTCCATTGTATCCCTCCTCCAGCCAAGGATATTCAGAGGTTTTTACTTCTTAATCTTTTATGTAATTAAAAAATATTTCTTTTATGTGCATGAGTGGTTTTTCTGCAAGTGTGCGTCTGGTACCTGAGGAGCACACAGAGGCCTTGGCTCTCCTGGGACTGGAGTTACACATGGTTGTGAACTGCTATGGGGTGTTGGGAACTGAACCTGGGTCCTCTGCAAGAGCAGCCAGAATTCTCAACTGCCGAACATCTCTTTCTAGCCGCTTACGAAACTATTTCTATTTTGATAATATGCATTTAAATGAGATCTCTGTCATGTAGCTGCACTGTAATTTGAGTCATAGTTTTCATAAGTGATCAGAGAGCAGGCGTGACTGTATAGGAGACCTGGCCTGCAAGGAAGGAGCTCTGACTTAATTTCATTGTAAGCTGAGGGCATTACTGCGGGACAGGGCATGGAAATAGCACCCGGCAGCAAAAGCCTGCGATGTGTATCTGCTCATAATCTACTTACTGTGCTGTATGGGCACATGCCATATCTCAGTGTTGCCATAGGAAACTCTTCCCTTGAGATGAGTGTTTTGGGAGCTGGTACCCTCCCTCTAGTGTAGGCAGAGAGTTCCTAGAGAGGACACGCCATGCAGGCACTTGCTGGGTAGTCCCTGGTGATCTGTGGAGGCCCCCTTTCTGCTAAGCAGGCATGTTTTGTGAGTCTTCACAGTGTTGCTGAGAAAAAGTGCCTCCCAAGACGAATACGTTTTGGCTTGAGCTGTTTGTCCCAGTTGGGAACAGTGGTCTAAACTTGACTTGTCTTGCATGCTCAGGTTTTCCCTTGACTGAGGAGTTTTAATTTAGTTGGGCAATAGCAAAAGCCTGTTGGTCTCCAACTGTAGGCAGGCTAGTGTTTTCCTGTGCTTGCTGACGTAGTCTGTGTATGGCCATATTCCCAGCTAGTTACCGGTGCCAGGTGGACTTAGACATCCCCACAGGAGCATTCCCGTCCTGTTCTGGAAGTCATGGGCAGAAGTGCAGATGTGGGGTATGTGGCAGACACTGGTGGTTCGAAGTGCCCAGTTCTGGGGAAGAAACTCAGGTCAGGCTCAAAGCTGTCCATCTTCCATGCTGCTCCTGTAGCCTAGACCTGTGAGCTGTTTGTTAGCAGTTAGAACTCCAGTGTTGGAGATAGTTCTTAAACCAATCTGTGATTTGTCTTCTATTTTTCATATTTTATGGATTTGAAAAACTTGGTGACTTGATCAAATATGGTACAAAGAGAAGTAGTGAAGGTTTCCCAGCAGATGCTCCAGCAGCAGCAGGCTCATTACTTAAAGGCATGGCAGTGCATTTGGAGTTTGAGCTGAAGCCTTGGGAAGACTACAGTTGGCTGACTGTGTAGGGACCCGGGAAGCCACCCACTTTTTCCAATCTGTATCTGCATCTGCATCTGCATCTGCATCTGCATCTGTATGTGTATCTAGAAAGCACCTTTCCTGCAGAAGTCAACTAGGCTTAACACAGTGTATAGAAATTACATCTTTGATTAAACAGATGTTTTTAATCTTCATAGTGCACATATATTTTTACATTAACTACCACCTTCAGCTCGTATTGACTGTTAACTGATTTATGAGATTTTTGCAAAAAGTAGAATCAAGCTAGGAGTGGTGTGTGCCTGTGATCTCAGCACTAGGGAGGCAGAGGACTTCTGGGATAGAAGTATGCATTCAAACAAAGCATCAAATTCTTCAGACAGATTTTCATTTGCTTGGTATTAATTAAGAGGTGTCAGTGGGGTGAACTTCACAAACACAGAGAAGTAATGTACACTGGTAGTTAAAAGACAGGCTTCTTCACGGTGGCTTATAAAGCTGTATTGAAGGAGTGTGCTCTGCACCAGCCTTCTCATTCCTACCACTGTTAAAGTTAAAGACTGTTTTATTTTATGTGTAGGAGTGTTTTGCCTGTAAGTATGTACGTGTATCATGTGTATGCAGTGCCTTGGATTACAGATGGTTGTGAGTTGCCACATGGGTGCTAAGAGCTGAATCTGGGTACTCTGTAAGAGCAGCCAGTGCCCTGAACCACTGAGTCACCTTACTAGTCCATAGTACTAGCCACATCTCTATGTGATTCCTTGATCAGTCCCCCATTTCCCCACCCTCACTCTCTGTTCCTTTCCCTCCTTTCCTCTTTATTTAAAGCTTAAAACCATGGGTTGTTTTAAAGACTAGTCTCTCAACTTTGTGTTATGCCAAAGTACTGTAATAGTTCTGGGCATAATAGAGAAGATGGATCTGCACTCAGAATCATTTGGAGTTTACAGTATAGTGTTGTTAAATGAGGTTTTCTCCAGACAGAAGGGGAATTGTGCCAAAGAAAACCAGACATCTCCCACCTCCTCCAATGCAGAAGACCATGCCTCATAGAAACACTGCACTCATTTGAGCTTGTCATCCTGTACTCGGATACAGAGAGAACATAGTTTAGAGAAATAATCTCAAATTGCCATTGATTGATTGATTGAGACAGGATCTCACTGTATAGTCCTGGCTGGCCTGGAACTCACTAGGTCAGACCAGGCTGACCTTAAACTTCAGGAAACCCATTTGCCTCAGCTCCCCAAGTGTTGGAACCAAGTCTGACTGCAGATAGATTTTCCAGACCTAATTTGTCTGATTGATGATGAGGCATTGGGCCGCTTCCATCAGTTTCTGTACATCTCTAGGAGGGTGACTTTCAAGTTTAAAAATCTATAAAGAGTTATATTTAAGTTTTTGGGTCATCTGAAGAGGGGCCGACAGCACCTGAGTGAACTAGAGACCAGCATTGGTTTTATTGCGACCCTCTTAGCCAGCTTGCTTTCCTAAGTGCGTCCCCAGCCAGCAGACGCCTTTGTAGAGCTGAGCTGTACCAACAGGTAGCTTGGGATTTACTGAGACACAGTGAGGTTTTTCTTAGTTACTCTATATTGCTCCTCTCTTTTCTCTTTCTGCTTCTCTTTCTTGAGCAGGAGTTACTCAGAAGATGCTTTCAGAAGCTGGCTGCACCATTAAGAATGACTAAGGACAAACCAAAACAGACCAAACCCCCTCAATATAGATGCACACACGAGTTTTTTTTTTTTTTTTTTTTTTTTTTGATGGTTTATGTTTTGTTTTTTGAGACAGGGTTTCTCTGTGTAATAGCCCTGACTGTCCTGGAACTCACCCTGTAGACCAGGCTGGCCCCAAACTCAGAGATCTGCCTATCTCTGCATCCCCAGTTCTGGGATTAAAGGTGTGTACCACTACCAGCTTGATACATGGTACACTTAGTTAAAAAAAGAAACTTTAAAAAAAAAAAGTGTCACTGCTGAATCTAATATGTAGCCACAGTCATTTTTGAAGAATGGTTTACTATCAAGTCTTGGTATTGGTATACTGAGGATTGGGTCTTAAAACATTGACTTAGGCTGAGTGTGACGGTACACATGGTTAATCCTGGTATTCAGGAGACAGAGACAGGTGAATCTCTGAGTTTGAAGCCAGCCTAGTCTACAAAGTTAGTTTCATGACATCCAGGGCTACACAGAGAAATCCCCCCCCCCCCCCCATTTACTTGTTTTTAACTTTGTGTATATGTGTGTTTAGCCTTCATGTATGTTTGTACACCACTCAAGGTTCAGTGCCCATGGAGGCCAGAAGAGGGAGTTAGACTGGAGTTACAGACCATTGTTGGCCATCATGTGGGTGCTAGGAGTCAAACCTGGGTCCTCTGCAAGATCAACAAATGTTCTTGACCACTGAGCCATCTCTCCCTGGTTGTGGGGCATACTTTCACTAATGCCTTTTCTTCTACACTGTGAGCTTTGAGTGAACAGAAGGATGTGGTGTAGATGGCACTGTCCTGTAGAGATACCATGGAAAGAAGCCCAGAACTATGATTAAAAGTCTGGAGACAGTGTCTCAGGTATGCCTATGTCTTCCTTAGCTCTGGACTACCCTGAGTTCTTTCTCATGCTTAAGTCCTTAAGCACTATAAGGTTATCATGGGTACCAGATTACATAATGTGGTAAAGGACTTTGTAAACTACCAAGTATTTTTTCAAAACCTATTTTTGCTTGTTTGTATTCTAGTGTATTTATTGCCTAACTTTCCCGGGGTTCATAAATTATGAAGTAAAATATAAACAATTTTACTGACATGTTCAGAAAGTACAGAATTGGGCAAGGATAAAGCCTAGAGGTCACTGTTTGACGTGTTTTCAGTCCTTTGTGTCCATTATAGAGGGTAAGTAGGTATAGTATGACATTGTCTGAATATAAGTAGTGCCTGATTTTGTGCTTTTTTTCCCCTTTAAAAAACTCAACAGCATCCCATATAAGACAGTGTCTCAGCTCTTTCAATAGCTGTGTAATCCTTATGTCTTCAAAATGATAAATACCGTGTGTGTGTGTGTGTGTATTTAATATTAAAACATATTTATAACAGACAGACATGTACATTTAAAAATTGATTTTGAAATGTTATAAAAAAGGAGAAAAAAATACTTGTGAGACCCTTCAAGAGTCTGGTATGAGCAAATGGGAAAATGGAATTCTAGTACTGCTTCTACTTACTTTGAATGATAAAGAGAATGTCCAGAAGGGGTTGTTGAGTCACAACAAAATGTTCCCTGGAGAGTCTTTCTCATCTCATCACCTGGAGAGTTTTTCTTCATCTTCTCGATGAAGCTACCAGAAGGTATCCTTAGAGTTTCTAAAAGTACACTGAAATAAGAAAAAAATATATTTTTGTATGTATGAGTGCTTTGCCTGTGCTTTTATGTATACCTAGCATACTCAGAGGCCAGAAAAGTACATTGAATGTCCTGGAACTGGAATTAGAATTTGAGCTGCCATGTGGATGCTGGGAACTGAACCTGGGTCCTTTGCAAGAACAGCCAGAGCTCTTACCCACTGAACCATCATCTCTCCAGCCCCAAAGTGTGTATAACTGTGTTATTGTGGGTCTGAGTGAGTGTTTGGAGGAGCTGTATGGGATGTGATTTCACCTCTCCTGTGTGCCTTGTGCCTCATTCCTCTTGAGTGATAAGCTCCTACACTCTCAGGTTCCTGGCTGTGCCTTAAGCTTGTGACATGGCTGAAAGTTTGGGCCACATCTATAGCTGGGCTCTCAGGCTTGTTAAGAGGTTAGGAAACACAGTAAACTGTAGTTAGCTGCTTTTACCCTGACACATTCCTTGTTTCACACTAGAGAAAATATTTACCACTTGTAGCCGACAGTAGAGGTTTGCAGACTTAGTTTCATTAAGAAGTAGTTGAGGGGCTGGCAGAATAGTTTGGCAAGTAAAGGTCCTTGCTGCCAAACCCAGCTTCCCAAGTTTGATTCCCAGAAGGCACATCTCGGAGGGAAAGAAATTATCTCAAAAATGTCCCCTCATTTACCATCCATGGCCAGAACCTCACCACAGGAACCAACTTTAAGTAAATAGAAGTAATAAACAGTATCAGAAAATCAGTACATTCCTTCCCCCCACCCCCTTACTGGGTTTCTCTGTGTAACCCTGGCTGTTCTTTGTAGACCAGGTTGCCAGGCTTGTTTCAAACTCACAGAGATCTGCCTGCTTCTGCCTCCTGAGTGCTAAGTGTAAAAGTGTATACCGCCATATCTTGGCTCAATAAATTCTTAATAAATAAATTTAGTTGAATACCAGGAAGGGACATTTAACTAATATGGACACTGGTAGACGCGCATCAGAAATGGGGCCGTCTGCTCTGAATAACACACTTGAAATTGTGTTCCTCTTCTCTTGTTTCTCAACTGGTGAAGTCAACTTGGCTAGGTCTGGAATCAGCTTTGGCTTCATTGACACTCACATGGGGTGCCTTTAAAGTAACTTAGCATTCACTTCCTGTTGCTTTTATCCCTTTTCTGCATTTACAGGTGTCTCTTCAGTGGCAAAGAGTGAGGAGGAAGTTTGTCCCATGTCACTGTAGGGGCTCCACATTCTTAGTTTACTGTTTGCCTTGCTTCTGCACTTCAGTGTGTTCCTCACAAGTTCATTCTTGCAGTGTCTGAACCTAGGAGAAGTGTTGCTAATGTTGTTTGGCGCAGGGTATGACTGTAAACACTTCTTTCTCAAATGCAGAATGGCTCTCGGTGGGAGTAATGCTAGTTGCATAATCCTAGATTGAGCTCTACAAGCGTCGAGGGGGGGTGCATACCTACACCTTTTGCAGAAAGTTGCCCATCCCGTGGAATCTACTTAGAAAATCATTGTAGAGCTCGCTTGAGGGTCTTAGACTTACGAATGTTAGGAATAAGCTAAAATGTTACTGCTATTCAAAAATGCATGCGTGGATACTTCGGATTTCACTGTATTTTCTTCTCCCATCTTCTGTATTTTTTAGTTTCTTGGTGTTTTTGTAATTTGAAAACTGTTTAGCAAAGATAATTCTTGGAAGTGCTTCTCCCTCTGGAGACTGGCAGGGGAGTGACTGGGAATCCATGCAGGACAGCCGTGCTCTAGATGTGGGGGGCTGTTTTGTACCGTTCTAGGTGTGAAGAACTCAAAGAGAATGCCTGGGATTTTGGGCACACTTTATATTTTTTAGGCAGATATGAATACTTCTGAAAAAACTGTCTTGCTCAGTTGACATTCACAGCATTTCTTGGGAAATTAGATGTATTGAGTGTTTCTTAAGCATGCATTTAAAAGTTAGTTTTTATTTATCTGTGTTTTGTATGTATGAGTGCATATGTGTGCTGTGTGTGTGTGTGTGAGTGTGTGTGCTTTATATGTAGCTTTGAGAACAGTTTGTGTGTGTGTGTGTG
>NW_021605140.1:1963389-1969127 GCF_004785775.1 Grammomys surdaster | reverse complement strand
AGTAATTGTCTGTAAACTCTTTGAGATAAACCAAATTCAGTGAGAAGTGTTTTCTTGGTGGAGGCTTCAGTGTGATTACAGCAGGTTTTATTCAAGTATTATTTTACATTTTTTTCCTAAATAATGCTATGTCAGGTTTCAATAATGAGTAGAGTAGACACAAATCGAGGACTTGGTACTCCTGTCTTTCTGTCTTTCCAGAGACATTCTTTTTCAGGATGTCATGTCTCTCCTACATGGGGTGGGGGCAGCACAGGGTGTGTGTGAGCATTTGTGTATGTGTGTGCGTGTGTACGCGCGTGCGTTCGTGCCTTCCTCTGGCACTAGCACCTCTGTGTCTAACTTAAACTTCTAGAGGAGGTGCTGTCAACTCTTTTCTGCTTTTCTTTGCCCCACAACATGAGGCTGTAGCTGACTCAGAGCTGGCTTCAGTGACGTTCTTTTTTCTTCCGTTTGGTTTTCTGAGACAAGAGTTTCTCTGTGTAACAATGGCTGTCCTGGAATCTATGTAGGCTAGGCCAGCCTCTTATCACTAACAGAATCCTGAGCGTTGGCAGCAGCTGCACAGGAGGTGCTCACTTCTTCCAGCTCATTTTCTGAGATCGAGATTTCCTTGTTGTTAAGTTTTAACCTTTTAGCTATCAAAAGCTAAGTGTTGCTCTGACAATTTTGGTAGAACTATAAAACCTCAAAGGTAAAATATCCCAGGACATCATGCCTTGTCAGCTTCCCTCAGGTTCTGTGTCCCATGGTCTGAACTGCTTGCTTCTGCCTTCCACATGCGACCTCTCTTCATGCTCTCTTAGGATTGCCTTGGGTTTTCACCTTTGATGGTTTTTTGTTTTCTGTAATAAGTTCTTCTCCTTCCTCTTTGTGCATGCCTGTGGTGTGTGTGTGTGTGTATGCCTGCCTACCTCTGTCTTTCCACAATATATTGGGATATAAAATAAAATTTGTTTTATAATTATATGTGAAAACATACTGATTTTCATATCATATGTATATCCTTTAGTCTGGCTGAATTAATTTACTAGTCTGAACAGTTGTTTTGTAAATTCTCTTGAGTTTTTTATGTAAATGATTTCTGTGATAAATAAGAAATTACACATCCAGACACGGTGGTGAACATCTTTAACCCCAGCATTCAGGAGGCAGAGTCTCCTGGTCTATGTAGTGAGCTCCAGGACAGCCAGGGAGACAGAGAGACTCTGTTTCAATGCCCCCTAAACCCCCTGCCCAACAAGTTACATGTTTTTCTTCCTAATTTTTTTATTTTTTCTTCATGGCTGTGGCCAGGAGCTCTAGGATCGTGTTGGCTCAGAATTGTAAGAGCAGGCACTCTGGTTTTATTCTTGTCTCAGGAGAGAATAATTCTGTCTTTTTCTTTAAGATTTCTGCTAGTTTTTATCCCTTCCTTCCTCCCTTCTTCCCTCCCTCCCTCCCTCCCTCCCTTCCTGTCATTCATTCATTTCAGGAAGTCCTCTACTGTTCTCAGTTTGTGAAGATCTTTTTTTTTTTATCTTAAAGAATCCTTATTACGTGTGGCTGTGGCTTTTGTCAAATGCCTTTACTGACCAGGTGCTCCACGTTTCCTTCTGTATTTTTCACTGTGCAGTTCTTATATCCTTCTACCCCTCCGCTCACGCTAGACTAATCCTGACTGCAGTGATAAGCATTGACTTTCTTTCATGATGAAATATACATAGGACTGGATTTCATTTCCTACAAGTTTTACTAAAGCTTTTCATGTCTCTGCTCATGAGGGATGCTGTTCTGCGAGTTTCACATTTTGTAGCGGATCATCAAGTATCACACTAACATTAGTCTAGCCTTATAAAACAGGTCTTTATCCGTCTCCTGAGGAAGTGCGTAGAATATTGAATGTTTGGTAGAATTTACCAGTGAAATCGTCTGGATTTGGATCTTTTATTTTTTGATAGATGATTTAGAATTTCTTGTGTCAGGTTTGTTCATGTAAGTTGTATTTTGGGGCATAGAGTTATGTGTTGCTTTTAATGTGTATCAGATTTCTGTTCTCTAGTTTTGTGTTCCGTTCCTACCCTTGTTTCTGACATTGACAGGCTGTGTGTTGTCTCTTCCTTGGTCAGTCTTACTAGATGCTTGTAAGTTTGGTTGATTGTGTTAGAGACCAAGCTTCTGGCTTTGTTAACCTTCTGTCTTCTGTTCCTCCACTTACATTCTTTATTATGTTCCTTCTCTAACTCCTCTCTCCTCACAGGTTAGCCTTTGGCCATGGGGTGAGGCTTGCTTTTCCCTCCCTTCTCTGTGGAGTTTGGAGGCTGTTGAACAGGAGTGTATACAGTTTTGGTTTTACAGTCTTCATGACTGCCAGTTTATTGTTGTGGGGCTCATAACTGCACAAAATGTTTTAGGGACTATTTTTTTGTGCATATTTTGAGCTTTTTTTTTTGTTACTCTGTTTTTTCAAGTGGTTTCCTTTTGCAAATGAACACATTAGGCCTATTACATAGAATACAGATTTCCTTGACCCAGGATTCAGAGACTGAGTTATTACCAGTTTAATCTCAGTGAATCATTTAATTACACTTCCTGTTTCTTCACCTGGAATGGGAAGTGTAAGCCTTCTATAGCAGTTAAGACAAGAGTTCATGGGGCAGGAGCATATGTAAAAGTTAAAGGTTGTGAAGAGGTTATAAGAGTGTGGTGTAGCAAACCGTGTCCTCTGGGTCGTCAGGGGTTGATTATTGTGCTTATGCCTTTTGTAACTAACTTGTCCTGCCCTTTGAGCGCTGCTCACTCTCTTAACTCCACTGATGCCCATTCGGCCTGCTTGAAGGCAGATTAGATGGTTTGCAAACGCTGCTACCTAAGAGAGGTTCAGGAGCTTACAGGCCTCCAGATTGCTCTGGGTTCAACCTGGCATTTTGGGATGCTTTTCAAAGACGGCTCCAAGTGTCTGCTGCTACTGCAGTGTCTAGATGTCATCTAGTTCTGGCATGCCAGCTCTACTTCACCTATCCAGGAAGCAGGATTTGGCTTTTTGGAATAGAAAATAGAACACCAAGGTAGAGAGCCACAGATGGGAGCTGGGGAACATAAGGACGTGCCAAGTGGAGTAGGGAAAATGTCACTATTTCACAGTCCTTTCATATCCAGCTCTGTTTGATCTCTCTCTTTTTAAAAGCATGTTTTATGTGCCTGGGGTTTTGTCTGCATGCATTATTGTGAACTATGTACACGCCTGGAGCCTATGGAAGCTAGAACTGGAGTTATGGATGGTTGTGAGCTACCTGGTGGGTGCTGGAATTGAACCTGGATCCTTTGGAAGAGTAGCCAGTTCTTTTAACTCTAAGCTGTCTCTCTAAGCCTTCTGTTTGACCTGTTAATTGTCATAGTGCCTCTATGGTCATTGCTATCACTGATAGGAAATTAAGGCATTTGAAGACCAAAATTCTGGTTTCTAAGCCCCTCTTATGTGCTGTGCATGGGAGCCTCTTGAAACATATTTCAGAAATGAAGAGAAATGGAAGTTTTCCCATTGTTTATTGGGAAAAGTGGAATAAAAGGAGTCCTAGCAGTTGCTGTTGTTAACAACATAGTTGGTCTTTGGACTAAGTTTGAAGCATTCATTGACCTAACTTTTTAAATGAGTTTCAAGTTCCCTTTCCCCATTTAGTGTCTTTGGAAAACACTAGGTTATATAAAAATGCTAAATTTATCATAGTTTTTTTAAAATCAATTTTGGAATTTTCACTATATTAGAAATAGTTTTTGTTTGATTTCTTTTAATAGAAAGTTGAGCTGTGTAACGCTGACCTTTGGTAGTTGACGGCATGTGTAAGCAGCTTTGGTTCTGAAAACTGGGGATTTGCCACTTGTCTCTGCTGACGGTCTGTGGCCTGGGTGATGCTCACAGTAATTGCTCTGTAGGGCTGTCTTATTGAATTAGGAGCTTATTGACGACTGCAGCGCACATTGTGTGTGCTCATTAGCCTGTTTGTTCTTGCTGCCCTTGTCTCTCAATGTATTTCTGGTCTCTAAAGCATGTTTCCTTCCTGTGACCCAATTCCTTTGCTACCCACAATATCTATTATAATGCTGTGAGAAATAACTATATAAACCTTTTACAAAGACAGAGGAAGTCTGCTTGAATTTTGTTGTATCTTTTCTTTATGTTATTAACCTTAATTTAAAAATTATTTTTGTTTTATGTCTGCATGTATGTTTGTATGCCATGTGTGCATTGTCAGTGGCGGTCAGAAGAGGCCTCAGTCTCTCTGGAACTGGGCTTATAGACAGTTGTTAGCCACCACGTGGGTGCTGGGAACTGAACTCTGCTCCTTTTCAAAAGCAGTAACTAAAAGCACTTAACCATTAAATGCTCTTCATTGCTGAGCCATCTCTCTAGTCCTTTCATCCTTTCTTGTCGATGAGCCACCGATATTGTCTAGTGATTGAAGCCAACTGTCAAATACTTCTTTGTAGAAAGAAGCTATACAGCATAATATTTTCTTTTTCTGCTACTTAAAATTTAGGTTTAAATGAAATAATTCTTATCATGGTTATGTCAATTGAGTAGATCAGTGTTCGTGACAACCTGTGATTCTGGTCCAAATGCCTTTCTGTGTCTTTCCTTAGAGCAGGGTCCCAAAGGGCCTACATTCTTATGCAGTTTGACATTGGCACTATTGTTGTGTGCGCTGTTGTTTTCGGAGTAGTTTTAGGTTAGCCATCTTGTACTGGATGTTGAAAGCTGTAACCAGACAGAATAAGCTTTGATTTCCAGATAAGCAGTGTTATTATTTAAAAATTTGTCCCACCCTTTGTAAACATTATCAAGAGGCAGCAATACCAATAGCCTAAGCAAATATACTTAAGAGCTGCCTCAGAGAGTTGAGAGAGAATGATGTGCTTGCCCACAGCTGAGGGAGGGTGACTCATTGTTGGTGGCTGTCAGTCACTTTAAGGACAGATTTTTCTCTTCTCCTCTTTGTAGAAATTAAGGCCTGCATTGGCTGTGTAAAATCAGTCTCATGGTTTCTCTGGTACAGGTTTTTATTAGTAAGAATCACCTGAGAGACATTAGAACCTTTAAAAGTTTTACTTTGCTCTTGACTTAATTAAAGGGAAAATATTTTAATTTCTTGAAAAAACAGATATCAAGTTTCCATGTGAGAAAGGCATGGTTGGAGAAGGACCAGGATGGGTTAATATGGAGCTAGTACCTGGGCCAGTAGATAACAGAGTCCAGGACTGCAAGAGCAGCTCTGTGGCCATTGCGCAGTTTAGAGACTAGGAGATAGGCTATTTCCCAGTGAACAAGAGGGAAAAGGCTTAATGGCGGCGGTAGCAGGAAGCAGTGGACCTGTGTTGGAACAGCGGGAGATATGGACCGGTGATTGAGGAGCTGTGGACGGGGCTGCACAGGCACATGATAGGAACAAGAACTTTGGATTTGCTGAGGAACACATCACAGAAAGGCATGTAGTTGTCACACAGCTAGTGTGTATGTTTATTTGGTTAATTTTTTTATGATTTTTTTTGACAGTTTCATGCTTGTGTACTTATATACATGTATACAATACACAGTGACAATACATTGTATATACAGTGTGTATACAATACATTATATATACAATACACAGTGATAATACATTGTGTACACAGTTTGAAAATAATACACAGTGACAATACATTGTGTACACAGTTTGAAAACAATACACAATGATAATACATTGTGTACACAGTGTGTATAC
>NW_021605140.1:1954109-1963379 GCF_004785775.1 Grammomys surdaster | reverse complement strand
GTATATACAATACACAGTGACAATACATTGTATATACAGTGTGTATACAATACATTATATATACAATACACAGTGATAATACATTGTGTACACAGTTTGAAAACAATACACAGTGACAATACATTGTGTACACAGTGTGTATACAATATACAGTGACAATACATTGTATATACAGTGTGTATATAATACATTGTATATACAACACACAGTGACAATACATTGTGTACACTGTGTATACAATACAATACACTATGTATACAGTACATTGTGTATACAATACACTGTGTATACAGTACAAAGTGACCACCAGTATCATCTCTTACCCCTGATCCTACCAATTCTCTTCTAGCTAGTCACCCTCCTACCCACCCTCCCTCCCTCCCTCCCTCCCTCCCCTCCGCCTCCCCTTCCCTCCTCTCCCTCTCTTTTCCCCTCTCCTCCCCTCCTTCCCTTCCCCTCCTCTCCCTTCCTCTCCCTCCTTTTTTCTTTACAGGCCTCATGTAAGTGTCAAAGCTGTGGCATTTTTTCCAATGCAATGGCTCTGTCCCATCCAGGAGACAGTGAGTGGCTCAGCATGCCTCTTCCATTTCTCTCTCACAGGCTTTCTACTCCCTGTTCCACAGGGTTCTCTGGGCCTTGGAGAAGGTGATAGAGATGTCTTGTTTGGGCCGAGTACTCCCAGTCACTTCTCTTAACACTTTGACTGGATATGAGTCTTCATGTTGGCTGTTATCCACTCCTGAAGCACCTCTCTGACCAAAGCTGAGAGCTTCACTTATTTGTGGCTATAAACATTTAGAAGGCTACTTGACCTCCATTTGTCAAGACATCAGTAGTGTGGTATCCCATAGGTCCTGTTAGCTCCATACCTGTAGGCCTTTTTGGCTAATTTTACAGGGCTAAACTTTAGCTATGTTCCCGCCCATGGGGTGGACCTTGGTTCTAATTAGGAAGCAGCTCGTTACCCGAAAAGTGTTCATGGCAGTCTTGGTTGTGTCTTCTCAGGCGCTTCAGTATTTTACCACTCAAGGTCTAGAACTAGAGGTGATCCTTTCTGACCTGCCTGTGGAGTGCCTTCTGGCGCTGTAAACACTGGTAAACCAGTATCCAGAGTGTGGTGTATTCAATAGGATCTCACTGTGTAGTTCTGGTGGTCCTGAGAGCGCTAACAGTAGCCTATGGAGTTAAAGGAGTCCCTAGGGGCTTACTAGCCACCAACTCATCAGGAGCTATCCTGCAACTGGCACTGGGATTTTGGTTTGAAAATCTGTGACTCCTGGTAGCAGCTGTAATCACCTGTGCAGAATGTTGCCATTTCGGCTCCTTTAAAACAAAACAAAGCTAGTGCTTGTGACTGCTTACCTGCCGTAGTGCCTCTCATGCTAGTCTGCTGAGCAGTTCGGTGCTGAAGGGTAGTTTGTGTGGCCACTCCGTTGTTCAGGTAGTTAAGGAACTTGCCTGAGATTACATAGTGGGTAAGACCCAAGACTAGTCCAGGAAAGTACTCGTGGTGGTGTTCTAAGAAGTGTGGCAAAGCTAGATGCTTCAAATGCCAGTGACTGCAGGCTGGAAGGTCTTTTTAAAAAGTTCTGTGTGGGCAGGAGATACCATTTGGTAGGACACCTGCCTTACATGCTTAAGACCCCCAGCATCCTGTAAAGCCTAAATTGGTACTCTGCACTCATAATCCCAGTCCTTGAAAGGTGTAGGTAGTGTCAGGAGTTCAAAGCCCTCCTCAGCTATGTAGTGAGTTTTGAGGCTAGGATTAGATGAGACCCATCTCAAAGTGAGGATTTGAGCCATGCTCTCTCATTTCTTTCAAACAGCTTGAGTTCTTGCCTTTGGAATGACTTCCCCCCTCAATCACCCACATTTTTGCTCACTCAAACCCTCTTAGCTCTTCCATTAATTACTTTTTCTTCCTGGGTCTTTTTGAATCAGACAGGAAGAAGAGTACTCTTGGGGGCTCCACACCCTTGGCCAATGCTATATATTCTCGGCTGCGCTGTTGTTTGTATCTGTGCTGTTAGGCTGCACTGTTGTTTGTTTGTATCTGTGCTGTTAGGCTGCACTGTTGCTGCATAAGAATCGATTACGTCTGAAAGATAGGGAGACTGGTGAGATTTCCGAGGTGCTCACTTGCTTGTCTGCCTTCTTGTTCAGATGGAAGTGTTTGAAACACCCCACAGGTGGCTGGAGGGATGACTCAAGGCCGAGAGTGCTGGCTGCTCTCTGCTCTCATAGAGGAGACCAGATTTGCTTCCTGGTTTCCAGTACCCAGGTGACACCTCACTGTAACTAGTTCCAGGGGTCCTGATGGCTTCTGGCCTCCATGGGCACTGCATTCATGTACATACTATATGTAGGCAAAATACCCCCGTGCACAAATGAAACTCAGAACTTTTAAAAACTAGAAATACCCTGATAAGAAACAGTTAATTCATGCTACAATGCTTTGACTGAATTTCCTGTGAGAGTTATAGGTAGAGATTATTATGGCTTTGAGTGGGACTGTGCATTTGGTTGTACTTCATGGAAGTGACATCTGAGTTGGCAGTGTGAGATCCAAATGTCTTTTTGGTGGGAAAGTGTTGCTAAAACAATAGACCAGTTGGTCTGAATTAAACTTGGCCTGCAGAAATTCTTTACAGTCTTGAAGTCACGAGGAACTTTATATGTACCGAGCACGTCGCTTGTTGCCATCCAGCCTGGGCTTCCTCCCTCAGATGAGCAAGGCTTTCGTTGCTGTGGTGTTGGACTTGTGGGTTTGGTCCAGTTTTCCTCCTTGTGGAGGAACACTCTGATGTGGGCAGTTACATGCACGGGAGAGGCAGAGTTAACTGCTTGTGGAGGAACACTCTGATGTGGGCAGTTACAAGCATGGGAGAGGCAGAGTTAACTGCCTGTGTAGAGACAAAGTGATAAAAGGCTCTTCATGATGGAGGAGGATGCTGGAACCAGACAAGTCTCTTTGTTAAGATGTATCTCTCAAATGCTTCTGAGGTGCGTGAGCCCAGGGCACTAAAATGATGCTTCAGAACTAGAGGTGCCCAGATGAGAGCTGTAGGTTGGTCTTGACTCCAGAAGCACCAGAGAAAATAGTCTTCCCCTTCTCACTGTTTTACTGATCCTAATTCTCCTAGGACCCAGAGACTGTGTTTTTGGTAGTGTGAGGGATGTGATAGTGATAGTAATCACTAGCCTAGATCTACATACACCCAGTGCCTGGCTTTCTGTTGGGGACTTGATTTTTGTCCCTGATATCTAGCATCTAGGATAGCTTATCTGTAGGCATATATTTTTCACAACCTACTTTAATAAGGGTTCAACCTCCCCTCTAGCCCACCACCTACCAGAGATAATGGAAAAGAAAGGTTATTAAGATATGGGGGAAGTAGGTTCAGAAATAGTTCTTTGGGGGCAATTCTGATCTTGTTCTTAGTTCAGTCCACTAGCAAACACCAAACATGAATCAGCAGCAGTAGTTCAATCCAGAAGAAGCCGAGAGGCTAGCCAATGGGCCAGAGTCTGTGGAATTAGCAAGGAGAGGCCACAGGAATCTCACCTGAAGTTCTTTGGTGAGTTTCTCTCCATGAAGGCACCACAAGCAAAGCTCAGCCATGTGTGTAAGATGAACCAATACATGTGTGTCATCAACAAAGATTAGCAAGGCAGAGCAAGTCAAACCAGTTCTCCAGCTCCCACTGTCTGTGAGGTGATACTTATATTCTTTCTAAGCATCAAGCATCTTTTTACCTGTGTTGCTTCAGCTAAACATTCTTTCATGTGTATGATTTAGCAAAACATTCTTTCACCTGTCTGCCCCAGCACAAAACCTAAGTGAGTCTCCAAAGAAACCAGAAATTTCAGCTTTACTATAATTAGATATATAGTGTGACCCTCTGTATAGTTAAAATTTTCTACTTGAGACATTAAAAGAAAGTGAGGAAAAAGAGGAAAAATTAATTTCAATAATTATTTAATCATTAAATAGTTATTTTAATAATTTAATGTGCAAATATATAATCAGTAAATAAATTATATAGATATTTCATATACCTTTGTGTTGTCTTCAAAATCTGTTGTAATTTTAAACTTGTAACACATCTTGGTTTTGAATGGTGTCATTTCTAGTGGCTAATAACTCCCATACTGAACAGTATAGTGAGTATATCTGGTATATGGAGGAAGCATAGTAAATGTCTGTTAAGTAAAGGAGGGATTTGAAAAAGGGCGTGGGGAAGAAAGGCAGGAAAGGAAGAAAATGCTGGAACTTAGAGGGCAGTGAACAGACAAAGGAGTCATTTTCCTCATGTGGGTGTTCTTGTACTTCCTGGCTCAAACAGTGACTCAGTGATGTTTGTGAGCTGGAGTTGCGTATTATTTCCAGATGTGTTATCTTGTTGATACTAACTTCCACCAGCATTGATTTAAGGCTTGTCTGGTGTGCTGTCTTCAAGGCTTGCCTGGTTAATGGTTTAAGTCCCGGCCAGGCAGTCTCCTCATGTCACTGGCTTCCCTTGGCCTGCCACCTTCCTGTGGGCAGCAGTGGCTTCTCAGATATGGGCAGATATTCAAAGATCTGCTGAGGGAGGGACTGTTGGTAACATTGAGGACACCTGACAATCAGTCTTACAGTGTGTCTTTAATTCTCAGTCAAAAGGGTGAGTACTGCCTAGGACAGTTGCTGCTGGCTTCTGTGGTCTGAGGGGTTACAGAATGCTCATTACACCTGGGGAAGACTTCCTGAAGAGTTGTCTGTACATGTGCTTCTGTATAGCTATATATAGAAGTGGCTCAGTGCCAACCATTTACCAGCGTGAAAGGCCCTGATAGCCCTTTAGTGCGTACATGACTGTAACTGGATTTTGTGGCTTTGTTTCCTGAGCCATTGGGATGGTTGGTTTTTGTCTTTAACTGTTAAATGGGATTGTAAGCCAGATACCTTTTGTATGATTCTTTTGTTTTGATTAAAGTGATAAAGACAAATCTGAGTTAATTCTTAGAACAGAGTGGTGTGGAAATACTAAACCATGACTGGGAAGATGGGTCAGCATCCTTGTAGGAGGAGATGTGGATAGATATGCAGAGTGTGCTAGCTGAGATAGTAGTGCATAACACATACTTTATACAGGATCTTAATAACGACTGAGTTTGTGACAAACTGCTGTAGTTTATAGAAAATGACAGTTAATGAGAAAAAGAAAAGTTCAAAATGTAAGCTTTCTGTAAATCGGAAGACATTGTAAAATATTTTTGCCACATTTACTTATTTTGAAATAATGTATCACAAATTTGAAAACACACTAAAAAAGTTACTTAGTTTAAATACAAATATGCAGGTCTTTGTCATAGTAGAATCTGTTGCCTTGATTTTTATTGAGCCAGGTATAAGCTTTTATGTTTGGGAGACCATTGACAGGGAATTGGACTTGCTGTAGACAGCCATGCGAGTGTTTTATCTACTTGCGCACCAGAGTTTTATCTACCAACAGCGCCTATACTAACTTTCTCTTTTCTAGAGTTGAATGTTATAAATGGACCTGAGTAAAAACTTAGCTGGTACTTTCAAGGCTAAATCTCACATTCTAAGGTGCTTTGATGGCCTGCAAAGACAGACCTGCATTTCTTTCCTAAAAGGACAACTTAGAATCTACATGGATTGGGCACGGAGCTGTTGGGTGAGAGAGCTGGTGGTCCTCCCTCAGAAAACTCTAGAAGCTTGAACACAGCAGCTATGTGACCAACAGGATTGTGGTCCTCAATAATGACTGCACTTCACAAAATCAACCATGGAACTTGAGGGCCTTAAGAGTCTCCAAACCTATTGAATTAGTCTCTGGATGGTCCTACATTTCAGCCAGTATACAGGTGGCTCCCCACAAACTATCTGAGACTTCTTGGTTGTGTAATGAGACACACACACACAGACACACACCTACTCTTTATCTGTCTATTTGTAGTGATTTCTGATAATTTTTAGTGTTGCAATGGACTTGATAGTAATGGAGACACAATTCGGTCAGTGAGGCAGTTCTTGTGCAGGAAGGAAGTCTGAGGGGAGCAGATGCAAGGCTCTAGGAGTTAAGAGTGGCAGTGGCAGTTAGAAGAGCTAGGGCCAGTGAACTGTACAACAGTGCCATTGAGTTGGTTTTGTATTGGCCATCTACTCCTGAGCATGGGGTCTGCTGTGAGGTGTGACATTTGCTGTGACATGAGGTACCCAGGGAGGCTCCATTGGGGAAAACCACTTTTTCCATTTACAGCATGTGTCAGTTGCAGATAGCCTCCTTGGATTGCATCTTAAGGCGAGGCTCTTTAGAGAAATCTGAGGTACATAGAGCATTGTTTTTAGAGTGATCTTTTACACTCCCACTTTAGATTTCCAGCAATTCCATGGGTAAGCCAGTTTCAAGATTGGAGATACTGGGTATGGTTTCCTTCTTTTGTTTGGCAATGGGCAATGTTGTGTGACACACTTCTCAACTTACTGACCATTAAACCGGGCTATTGTAATTCAATACCAGGCCTTTGTGTATGTTCCTAAGGTTTAGCAGAAATGTCCTTATTGTGATGCAGACAGGCAGACAAGATGGAGGTGTATGTGCTGTTTCATGTGAAGAGTCTGGATGAGAGCCGGAAAGGGATGATGTCTGTCAGTTGCTGCTCTGCCCTCTGCTTTTCTTGTCTTACCTGTAAATGTGTAAGTCCTTGTCTGTCACTTGCCGAGATAGAAGAAAGGAGGTTGGTGTGAATGCTTTGGGGACATTAGTTGTAATATTCCATGGGTACTGACATTCCTGTTTTTTGAGATGGAGTTTCTCTCAGACTGGCCTGCACTCATTATATAGCTTAGAACTGTCCTTGAACTTGGTACTTCTTCTGCCTCAGGCAGTGAAAACAGTCAAGGAAACAGTCACAGAAAGCATAGTGGTTTGATAAGCTTGAAACATAAAGTTTCATCCTAAGTGAATTAAAAAAAAAAAAAAAACAACCTCCAGCCGCCCGCCCACCGGTCCGTATTTTTCAGGGTCTTGATTATGGAAACTCGGAAATCTGCACTAGAACAAAGCAAGGCCAGCAGAGAGCTGCTCGGATGTCTGCTTCCACCGTGCTCTTGTTCTTCCTCTGTCGGGAAGGGGGATGGAGGGAGAGGGAGAGAACAGAGAGCCTTGTGCTCCCAGATTAGAACAGGGGAAACCAAGAATGTTAAACATACAGGGTTGTCCCTTCAGAGGGAGGGACACATAACCTAGAAGGCTGGGAGTGGATGTGGTTTAATAGTCTGGTGACCTTTGCTCTATCTGTGTGGCTGAGACCTTGTCAGATCCTCCCCAGACCCTTCTGGTGAGCTTGTCAATTTTATAAAGAGTTCCGATGCAGTCATGTCTTACACTTTATTATGAATATGTAGGGCTGAGTTAATTATCACCAGGAAAAGTTTTTACCCCATTGTGCTGTGCTTAAATAAACTGCTGGATGTTGGACTTTTGAATTTGGAACCGACACTGGCTGTGGAGTTGTGCTGAACTCTGCTACCTTCAGATCGCTTTTCTTCAGGGCAAGTTGGGAGTATTTATTGGTTTTGTCACTGCTGTGACACTGGGCTTGCAGTAGTTTGTGTCATTTTTACATCCAAGTCTTAAATTTTTGCTTCATGTGTATGCTTCCTTCCCATGGGACAGCGGTAGATAGTAAGACTCCACATTGCACTGAACAGACAGGAAATGAAAAACAACAGAAAAAGCCTTGTGCCTGTATCTAGTACTCTTAGTCTGTGGCCCAGCAGGATGGAGACATGGCTGTCACACAGTGAAACATTGAACTGTACTGGGAGGAGAGTGAGGCAGAAGTAGACGGGTTCTGAGAACAGTCAGTTCACATGGCAAGGATGGGTTCAGTGTCAGCCACAGTGCTTGCAGGTTTCAAGTGTCTACAAAAGTAGTGCCACTCAGGGCACGGGCATGTCGCCCTGTGCTTGGAGAGCATATCTCTGACTGACCATTGATGGATGGCACATTCCAAGAAGAGATGGTGCACATTCCAGGTACACAGTGTTTTAGAAAGGACCTCAGATGATGAGTGTGTGGAGCACTGTGGCAAGAGGTCCCAGATCTCAGGGAAAACATGGTTATTGATCCATGCCTAACTAGTTCAGGTGCTGAGAAGGTTCTGTCAGTGGTGGAGGTGAGCCATTGCCCTGTGCTTTTTTTTCTAAGTCTGTCTGAAGCTCCTTGACTCAGGGTGGGCTCCCAGGGGACCAAGCAGGCAGTTTTCAGCTTGCATGACGATATGTCTAGAAAAGTGTTGATACTTTTCACTGCCCAGGGACCTCCTTCTGGTCTCAGCCTTCAAAGCAGGAGGAAGCCAGAGAGGCTTGTGAATGGGGACTCAGGGAAAAGAAGGTATGACCCCAGTGACCGATGTCTCTGAAGACAGACAGGCTTGAATGTGGGCAGAGGTTTCAGGATCCTCCCACCCCCGAGCCTGCAGGTTGGAGTCTCTATCCCTTGATGTGGCAGAAGGACGTCTTGATGTGACCTTCGCCTCTTTGCCAACTGTCTGTTCCAGTGTGCAGTCTTTGGATAAGGTGACTTCCTGGCTGCCAGGGCCCTCACTGCCCTTTCTCCTCACTCACACTGCTCCTCCTCTTGCTGAGTAAGTTCTTACTACGTCACGGGCAGCAGCTGTGGAGCTCCGCTGCTTTCCTGGAGTACATTGCATGTGTTACAGCACTACCGATGGATTTAAATTGTTAATTGTTTCTCTAGCTTGTAATAGTCTTGGAGAGAGCGACTGTGCATTTTCTCTTAACTTTGAAGTACCTAAGAAGAACTCAGTGAATGGCACAGTCCAGATAGCAATAATCTTTGAGAGGGATGAGTATAATTGTGATTCATCTTACCATTATGGTGGCTTGGGGTTTGGAACTTAACATCCTTAGTATGCATAGTTCAGTTTTTTGTTTTTGTGACCAAAATGTTTCAGAAGTGTAGAGGTGACATTTTCTTGACTCTTTTATTAAAAATGTCAGAAGGCAGTGAAGATCCCGAGATACAGTGAGGCTTGATAACCCAAGACCACATCATATCTTGGGTCAGTTTCTTTTAGAACCCCTTTGAGAAGTAGCAGATAACTGTAACCACATATTCAAGAAACATCTTAAGACTCAAAAACAGTAAGAGGAAAATTTTAGGTCCTTCCTTCCTTCCTTCCTTCCTTCCTTCCTTCCTTCCTTCCTTCCTTCCTTCCTTCCTTCCTTCCTTCCTT
>NW_021605140.1:1952455-1954099 GCF_004785775.1 Grammomys surdaster | reverse complement strand
CTTCCTTCCTTCCTTCCTTCCTTCCTTCCTTCCTTCCTTCCTTCCTTGGTAATGATATTAAAGATATGGCAAGCAGAGAAAGATTAGGGAGAAACAGATTCTGTGAAAAGGAGTCAGGTGTCCACTGCGTGTAAGTGGACACACTGTGTGTGCTCTGACATGTTGTTGGAGCCCATAGTTGTAAAAGCTCATCAGTCTGTAATCAGACCATCCTCATATTAGCAAAACTGGCTGTGACAGGCATTTTGGAGAGCATTGCCTCCTGTGGCTGTCCTGGGCCTAGAGAGTGGATCCACTTAAACTGAAGCTTCTCAGAACATTTAAGCTGCAAGGTAAAATGTTTCCAGGCATTAGATAATGTAACAGGAGTTCTTGTTCTTGTTCTTGTGCAGAGTGCTAGGAAGCATATGTAGTCTTTAGAAAGCTTGCCTGTGTGCTAGGTTGTACAGGCTGTCGAGGGCAGTGAAGCGTAAGGTGGCCAGCTTCTCTCCTACAGCAGAGAGCGAGTCTGCTGCCTCAGCCTTCTTCTGTGTTCACTGGCAACACGTTATCCCATGTTCTTAGCTGTTTTTTCTGCTGGACACTAATGTCTACTGGACGCTTTTCTCGTCAGTCTGGAAACACTGGGAGGTGACCCTCTCTCTTCTTTCCTAGCTTTACTTCCTGTATTCACACACTCCAAGAGTAATCCCTCCGCATATGCTTACAATACAGCGGCCTACTGTTTGGAATATAGAAACTTTGTGGGCTTCCCAAGTCTTGTGTCAGTGTGTCTTGTTCTATACTCTGGCTGGATGAGTGAGGTTATATTTTAGTGTATCAGGAAGAACTACTCCCTGGAGACACCTCCTCCCATGTGACTGTCTCCCAGAATGTGATCTACTTGTTCTCTATCCAAAATGTTCATTCAGAATTAGCAGTGGGTAAAATAACCTCACCTACTGTTTAACTGGATATTTTATTTTAGCAACTTTGAGTTTTAAATTGAATCATAGGCGTGCTAGCTTCCTTCCTCCTTTTCTCCCTCCCTCCTTCCCTCCTTCCTTCTCTCCCTCCTTTCCTCCCTCTCTAGGTATACATGTGTCACAGCTTGAGTGTACAGGTCAGATGATGACTTGTGGAAATCATTTTTCTTGATTCTGAGGTGAAATATAGGTCATCAGGTTTGGCAGCACTGAGCCATCTTGCTGAGCCCAGGCCATAGGAATTAATACTGAAAAAAAAATTTAGAGATATTCCTGAGGTTTATTATTGAATAATGTGCTTAAAACACTTTGTGGAGCTTACGTTTACCTGCTGTTGATTTTTTTCTGATAGATAAGCAATAGAAGGAAAGATAATTAAGCAATTTGTGGGACTGACTTTTAAAAAGATGAAACTGTATTAGAGCTTGTCCCAAAGCTCTCCTCATAACTTTGGGTTTTCTGCCATTCTTTATAATTCATCTGCATGATGTATGATGGTACTGAAATGAGAGAGTACATGAGCTCAGGTACAGTCGGATGTACAGGTGTGCATGAGCACAGTTACTGTCAGATGTGCAGGTGTGCATGAGCAAAGGTGCAGTTGGATGTGCAGGTGTACATGAGCACAGGTGCAGTCAGATGTGCAGGTGTGCGTGAGCACAGGTGCAGTAGGATGTGC
>NW_021605140.1:1949165-1952445 GCF_004785775.1 Grammomys surdaster | reverse complement strand
TGTGAGCACAGGTGCAGTCATATCTGCAGGTGTACATGAGCACAGGTGCAGTCAGATGTGCAGGTGTGCGTGAGCACAGTTACTGTCAGATGTGCAGGTGTGCATGAGCACAGTTACTGTCGGATTTGCAGGTGTGCGTGAGCACAGGTGCAGTTGGATGTGCAGGTGTGCATGAACACAGTTACAGTCGAATGTGCAGGTGCTCTGGTATAGAGTCTGCAGAAAGCCTGCAGTAAGTCTGTCTTTAAAGAAAATCCTGGATGAACCAAAATTTCAGTAGATCAACAGATAGACTAAGTACTGTCTTTCTTTGACATAATTGCAAAGAAAACTATGCATCATTTTGTCAAACTTGTCAAGAATAACAAATTGCTGATTGTTTTGTTTCATTGAAGAAGAGTTCATCCCATCTGAGTTCACATAGGCTTGTGCTATAATTGCTAATGTCTCCACCATAATATGAGAAGCTACTATGGACTGAGCAGGGGTTCCTTCCCCTGGAACCCCTTTCTCTTCAACTTTATTCTTAAGATCAGGATTGTCAACTGGGAGTAGTTTTTCTGGCCTCCATGAGCAGAGAGATTTGTGCATATCAAGTACGAATGCGTGTGCCCAGTACTTGTTAGATACCCTGTGGTTTTGTCTTAGTTAAGGCTTTGTGTAACTTTAAGGATAAAGAATAAATGTCCACATTTAGTTAAGGAGGGTTATTAAGTCTGATCATCTTCTCAAACCAGTCTGATGATGCATCCTGTGCTTTCTCTAGATAGTCTGCTTCTTAGAGATGGGAATATCATGTGTTGAAAACAAACAAACAAAACCCCCAGAACAACAAAGAAAGCTTCATCACTTCTTTATGTATATGCAGGTGTGCATCTCTGTGACTGAATGTCGTCTGTGTGTAGGTCTGGGTGGAGGGCAGAAGAGGGTGTCAGATACCCTGGTACTGAAGTTATAGGCAGTTGTGAAGGCATGGGAGGTGAGTGCTAGGACCTGAATTTGAGTCTTCAGGAAGAGCAGCAAGCTATCTCTTCATCCCATTGAGAACGTTTTTATTCTGTCTTTCTGAGGTGTCAGAAACTTTAGAATACAGACCAACAATGTTTTTAAAAATCCATTTATCCACCAGCTGTCTAATCCACCCATCTATCCATCTTGAATGGTTGCCATGTGCTGGTCTAGGTAAGCTGTTCACCACACTCTGTGTCTTCACGGAGATTGTAGTGGCTACACAGAATGCATCTTAGCATGCATCAGGCCCTGGGTCAGATCCCCAGTATCATACAAACTGGGTGAGGTAGTGCATGCTATAGGCTAGCACTCAGGAGATGGAGGCAGGATGATCACAATAAGCACAAGGTAGTTTGAGACTCACTTGTACACAAAAGCCTTAGAATTGGATTTTATTGTAAACTTCAGTGCTATTCAAAATGGAGACTTATGAGCTATGTCCAGTTATAAAATGTTTTTCCTAAAAATAAATAATTTACCCTCAGATATTTAAAGTAAACTACGTTGACAAGTTTCAAAAAGCCCATGTATATGCAAAAATTTAAAGTTAAGTTCCTTTCTGATACTCTCCTGTACTTCTGACTGACTTCTAACGATCAGGTAGGTGTAACCCTGAGAGGAATTACTTTTGAGAGCAGTATGATTGTTCATTTTAAGGTTGTGTGATTTCTTTTATCTTATGTTGGGTGTGTGTGCTCACGAACATGTGTGCGTGTGCATGTGTGTGCATGTGTGCTCATGTGCATGCCAGAGATGTCTTCCTCAGTTGTTCACTACCTTCTCTGTTGAGGCTATCAGGCAGGTTTTTTCACTTGAGCCCAGAGCTTGCTGGTTGGCTGGTCTTGCTGGTCAGTACTCTGAGGATCTGAACTCTCTGTTCCTGACCCTTGTCGCAGGGCATTCTTTCACACTCTTGAGCTGTCTCCCTGGCCATAGTTGAATAGTCTCTTACATGGACAGTGGACCAAACCAGAGACTACAGTTTATCTTTAGCTCTGTTCTCTCCGTGCGTGGTCCATTTAGTTTCAGTCTCAGTCGGGCTCTGTGCTTTCCCATATGGAGAGCATGGAAGCCCAGTTGCTGGTGTTCTTCACTCACTGCTGATATGCTTTCAGATTTTGTGTCCCAGTAGTGCTGAGGGTTTTTTTTTTTGTTTTGTTTATAAATACTATATGTATGTGTGTGCATACGTATATACATGTGGTTCTGATTATGACAGTCCTTAATAAGTCTTCTGGTAGTTCCTCTTTGCCTGTAGGGCAGCCTGAACTCAGCTCATGGTTACAAAACTGGGTAGGGTGGCTCCACCTTCCACCACAAGCCCCCTCAGTCCACCCTTTCTTGTTTTTTCTGTTGGTTACAGCAAATACACCTCTTACTTGCTACTTTGGTTGTTAGCTTAGCTTTGTTGATGTCATTTGCTTAATACAGTACTTAGATTTTCTTTTGTGTAGAGGTTTTTTTTTTTTTGTCACAAAAGCCACTGTTTCATCTCACTTATGCGTTGGACAGCAACGTACCATGAGATAGTAGAGTTTATATTGTACTTCATTGAAAATAGTGTGTGTATTTGTGGTATGTATGTGTCTGGGGTGTGTACATGCATTCGTGTGTGTGTGTGTGTGTGTGTGCGTGCACGTGCATGCGCGAACACTTGCACAGGTGTTTACACATGTGAATGTGTGGTGTGTACCCCATGCACATGCATGTGTGTGTGTGTGCATGTGTATGTGCACATATGTGAATGCAGAAGCCTGAGGTGGGTGCTGGCTTCTTCCTCCAGCAGTCTTACCCTTGTCTCCTTGAATCAGGGTCTCACTGGCCTGAAAGCTCTGTTCCAGGTCTAGCTATCCATCGTGCTGTATGGATCACCTGTCACTGTTCCACTTGTCCACCGAGCTGGGATTACAGCCACACAGCCTGGCCTTTATGTAGGTGTTGAAATTCAGGCTTAGGTCCTTGGGCTTGTGCAGCAGTGCCCTTACCCACCAAGCTGTCTCACCACTGTGGGTTGATTATTGCACTTAGTTATTTTGTGTATGTGTAGGTGTGAAGATGTGTTGTACATGTGGAGGTCATAGGACAATGTGTAGGAGTTGGTTCTCTCTTCTACAATGTCGGTCCCAGGCCATTAAGCGCGGCAGGAAGTACCTGCTGAGACATCTTACTGGTCCCACACGGTAGGTTTTTTTTTTTAAAATGTATTTTATATTATTATTACTACCATTAGTATTTTGAGACAGGGTCTTCCTATGTAGACCAGGTTCAT
>NW_021605140.1:1933297-1949155 GCF_004785775.1 Grammomys surdaster | reverse complement strand
TAGTATTTTGAGACAGGGTCTTCCCATGTAGACCAGGTTCATCTTTAGCTTCTGATCCTTCTCCTTTCAGTTTCCTGAAAGCCTGTTAGGATTGCAGGCATGAGCCTTCCTTCACCTGACCTTGCTCTTCTGTTTTTAATGGGTCCTTACCAGGTATAACAAATTCACACATTTTTTTTTTTTTTACCTTGAAAGGCTTATGGTGTAAGTAGAATTAGGTAGTTAAAACTTAACTACAATTCTTTAAACTTAATTTGTTTAAGGTTATTAACTTTTAAGTTAGGTGTTGTTTGTAAGTTCTGAACTGTAAGCACATCACTGAGTGCTGTAGCAGTTTGCTTTGAGCAGTCAGTGCAGTCACTTGTTTATACTTCATCAGATTGATAGAAGTACAAGGCTTCCAAGCTTTTTGATACACCATGTATTTAAAAATGAATTTTCACATTATTTCCATAACAGAGACTTGTGCTGGCAGTTGGCACTACTGAGATGCTGAGGTCAGATGGTCATCTTTGTAATGGGTGATGGTTGATCCTAGAGACAGTGTTGCTATGAGCATGTGCCCCTGGCTTTATGAAGGAGGCAGACAGTACTGGGTGACAGGTATCAATGAATGGATAGTGAGCCACTGTAGAACCTTGGGACTTCCCTTAGCAATTTATCTGTGGTTCTTAACACAACGTTTCCATGTCATCTTCAGAGAGCTTTGTATGGCTTGCTTTTAAAACATGTTTTCATAGTTTATACTCTGTTCACTCAAACTCTACATGCACAGTAGCCTGTTCTGTTTTTAATTCCTCCCAAAATTGCATTAATTTTATTCACTACCCAAATATATTTGCTGGCCATCATGCCAAGGGCCTTGTGCATTCCCTGCACTCCACCGAGCTGTAGCCCTAGGCTCCACTGTACTGGCAGTCTTTATGTCCACATTGTTTTTCCTGGACCCATTGATCTTCTAGCTCTTGTGCTCCTTTGCAGTCCTTGAAGTTGTTGGATCTCCTTGCTCTTGATTTGGATTTCCCTCCTTCAATGACACCTGTGATCTAGAAGCTCTTTGAAGGTCAGGGTTGGTAGGTCTTTGGAGATCCAGGTTTCTTTGCTCAGCTTACATCTGGTAAATGTTTGGCTGTTGAGAGTGCACATGAATCTCACTGGCCAGGGTCACTCTCACTTTGGAGAACAAGGGAACTAACTTAGAGATGACATAGGCTTTTCTGCCTTTCTGTCTGACCACTCCCTACTGCTAGGTTGCCTTGGTGCATATGCAAATCCTGCTGTCTCTCAGTTAGGAGCTTCTGCTTTTCTAGTCTACATGGTGTCATTAACTGGGTGTTTCTTGGGTTCTAGAGGGGGGAAGACAGAGGCAGTTGATTATCTGTTAATGCTATCCACCGCATTTGTTTCCTGTGTATGACAAAGACTTCTGACTGTCTGTTGCCAAGTGTATCAACTGCCTGTTGACGTGTGCTCATACCTACCACCTGTTGCGGTGTGCCAACTGCCTGTTGCCAAGTGCTCAGAGACACTGCAGATGCAGGTGGTGCCTTTCGGTGTAGTGGTCATTAAGAACTCACTTTCTAAATATGTCTACCTTCTGTAGGCCATGAGCTTCCCATTAAGTTGTCTTCTAGTCACCCTAAAACCAAAGGAGACCTTCTTCCCACAAAGGTGCTGGCACACGTGTGGGCATCTAAAAGTTATCCCATGTCAGTACTTATTCTAGTGTGACTTTACAAGAGGCAAATCTACTTATGAGTCGAGGTCTTTGAACTGGCCAAGTTGCTTCTGTCAGCTCCCAGAGCAACCCAGAACTAAGCTCACTCAGTCCCTGTTGCTCCTCCCAACACTTCTCACCCCACCCACTACCTTAAACATCTCCAGCCCAATGCCTGGGCCTCTATTCCCTTCCCCCAGCTTCTCATTCCTAAACAGACTTGCCATTTCTATCTGCTTTGATGCTCCTCTGCCCTCTCTTCTCTTTCTTCTCTTCCTCTCTCACTATTCCCTCCTGTCATATTCCCATTTTTATTCAACTTAACTATTTTAAGTCGTCTTAAAAACAAACAGCCCCACAACCATAGCTAAGTTTCCTACAGGGGATGTTCCCTACAGGGGGATTCGGGGAAATAACAAGGAAAAGGCGTGGGTCTGAGCAGTGCTGGGGACCAGTGCAGAAGGCCTGGTAGCAGAGGAGACTGCTGCATGATAGGAGAAGGGACGGGGTTAAGTGGTGAGCTCAACTGATCGTGGGCAGTGTTTAAAATGTCACAGTTCTTACCTGTATTCCATTGTAAAATGGAGTTATCAATGCCATTTCCTTGGCTTGTTGCCTTGACTGTGAGGTAGAGCCTTTGTGTATCTGGCGTTACACACACTTACATAGTAGCTAGAGTTATTTGTAAGAGGAATACCTAATTGGAAGAGAGGTTTAGATTCTTGACTAAATGAACATCACAGACGAAACTTCTGGATACACTAGGTTTGATTTCGATTTGTTATCAGCTTGAGGTGTGAGAAGAGTTTAGCTACTGGTACTCCTTCCTGCCCCTCCTCCTCACGCTAGGTAGTCATCTTTTTCTTTTCTTTCTTTTAAAAATTTATTTAACTTTAATTGTGTGTATATGTGTGTCTGTGTGTGGATATGTGCACATTAGGACAGTGCCTGTGGACAGCACGGATCGCTGGGTTTAAAGACTCCTGTGAGCTGCCTGCTGTGGGTACCGGGAGCCACACTCCATCCTCTGCAAGAGCAGCAGACATAACACAGCAGAGACCTCTGGTTTAGTCATGTGTAGTGAAGATGGTTGGGTGTGGTCAAACAGGGAGCTGTGTGCTCTCTTCCTGTCTCACCTATGTGCGTTATAGGTCGTCTGCATCTGTGCCTCTTAGACTGTGTGCTTTAGAAAGTTCTAGACCCCAATGTGCTTTTCGTACCTGTTCTCCAGCATGGACTCACACGTGTATATGTGGAGTTTGAAATGTTCTGTAAAATGTGGCCCTACTGCTCTTCACCTCCCACTCCCTTCTCCCTGCGTGACACAGCGAATACCATTTCATCAGTGTTGATGTCACTGTAGGGGGACTGTCAGGCCCCGCTCTGTGGCCTAGAGACACTTTTTTCTCTTACTCTTCTTATCCACTAGCATTCACACGTGTGCACACACCACTTTGCAGTAGTATTCACATATGTGCACACATCACTTTGCACTAGCATTTATACATGTGCATACATCACTTTTGCACTAGCATTCACACATGTGCACACACCACTTTGCAGTGGAGAGACCATGTTTTGGATTCACTAGAATTCAGTAGGGACACAAATTAATAATTTTACAATTTGCCAGAAGTATGTTAACTCTTGTTCTAGAGATAGACTCAGGCTATAGCTATAGTCTTAGGAATTTTCTAAGCTCTCCTTTGAGGGACCTGCTTTAAAAAAAATAGATACCAGAGAGCATTAAGCAACAACAAAAATAAAGACATCTACTCAAGAGCAGGAAAAGGCAACTTACACTTTAACTGTCCAGAAGGTAGTAGAAGAATTAAAACTATAATTCTTTGAAAGTTTATTAGGGGCATGAAGTTTATTACCTGAAGTTGTGGTGTTTTGTTAGTTTTGGTAAGGATCCTGTGTAGCACACTGTTCCTGTCGAGTGACTGCCTGTATCCTGACTGGTAGCCACTGTCCTTTCGTTACTGGTTCTGTCACATGTAGGATTGAAAAAGCTCCCATTTACAGTTTGTCACTTGATCCATACAATATTCTTGTGATGGAAGGAGATTTTTTGCGTATTACTGAGGAATGTCACAGTTTCACTGGCTGATGGCTAGGAGCTGCATGGTGGCCTCCAGCTCCTCAGTCTTTGTTTTTTGTGTCATACCCTCGAGGGTGCTTTCCCTGTACTGACTTGGACATAATTTTGATTGTCATGATTATTGTATTGTCATAATTATTCATTTATTTAGCAGAATTTTATTACAGATGTAGAGTCTTCTGGTAGTAAATTTTATCTGGTAATTAAGTTGGACCAGGCTACAGGCTGTGGAATGTGGTAGGAATTTGCATGTTTCTCTTGTACATGGATCAAATTGGTCCACAATTTTGTGTCCCTAACTTGAGGAGGAATCTGTGAACCCACATTTGTCCATGTCCTAAGGACCTTTCTGGAAATAGCTCAGAAGCTCAGAGGACTCAACCGCAGAAGCTAGCTGGTCCAAAACCATGATGGTGTTTTTCCTGTTCATCTCCTTCCCACTACATCATGACTGGTGCTTTGAAGCTGTGCATTGTGGGATCTTCCTGTCTCCCTCTGGAGAGGGCTGTAATCCTGAATCGTAGGCTTAGGATACCCTAGCTCTTTAAGTGAGTGCATCTTTGAAGAACATATTTTGGGCTTGGACTATTGAAGCTCTGAAAAATTAGTATCATCATGTATGCAGCATATGAACAAGTCCACAGCATCACAGCCAGGCAGATGATCTTCTTCCTCTCTTCTCTGAGGGGCCTGGGGGGCCAGTTTTTCTCTAAAGCATTTTGTCTTGCTGGGCTGCCTCCTTCCTTACCCTTCAGTTAGAGAAGATAGACCTTTTCCTTTACTACATCCTGGGTGTAGAGGTGGCACTACCTGGTACGTGGTGGAGGAACAGATTCTCTAAGTAAGTGTATTTTGGTCAGTGAGAGTCAGTCAGTTGGAGCACTCTAACAGAAAGGGCAGGGGTGCTGAGCCTGAGGCGTTGGATTAGAACTCAAGGTGTCAGTTTGCAGTAACCTAGAAAATCAGGAAACACAGTAATAACATGTGTTTCATACACACATGTATGTGAATGCTTCTCTTCCCTTTGAAGGCTTGGAGACAGCAGCATTCCTTTTGTAGAAAGTACACTGTCCCCCACATATTGACGTCTAAATACCATTTCTCACTATGTGGAAGGCAGTTGTGGAGTGGACGTACTGACAGATTGTTGAGAAATAAAGTACCTATGCAGTCTTATTTTTAAAAAGGATATATTTACTTTATATGTATGTGTGAGTGTCTGCATGTATGTGTGTGCATCACACATGTGCTGGGTACCTACAGAGGCCAGAAGAGGGCGTCAGATCCTTTGACACTAGAGTCATTGTGTGGATGTGGAGACAAACCCATGTCTGTTCAAAGGCAGCAAGTGTCATCTCTTCAGCCTTCTGTATAGTCTTAAGGTGTCACCCACTAAATAACAATCATGAAAGGAAAGAGAGTAGCTTTACTGTTGGAATTCTGACAGACTCTACTTCAGTTAGGTAGTATGAGTGCACATTGCCATATCGTAGACATAGTTAGAAATTGTGTTCCACCTGAGAGTGCAGTTAGAGGAGCTCTCGTATAGACAGATCCCTGTTGAAAATGTACATGACCTGATCGTAAGGGACTATCAAACAAACACAAGTCAAGGGGACATTATACAAACTGGGCCAGGAATCGTCTCGATTGCCATGATCACAAGGAGCAAGGAAGAAGAGGAATTGTAAGCATAGTGGAAGGTTCTGGATTGGTTCCATTTATTAAAATAGACATTACTATGGTAGTTAGAGAAAGGTCAACATGGCCTCTGAGGTAGATCATGGTGTTTATATCAGTACTATGTTCTGGGTTCTGAAAGTCACATCTGTAACACTTTATAGGAGACCACTGATGTTTGAAGGAAGTACTCATCAGTCAGCCATTATAGGCATTGACTCTTGGTGGTCAGGTATCCAGGGAAAAAGGTTATTTCTCCTGTTCCTGCCTCTTTGTGTAGGTTTATCAGAATTTACTGGGTAAAGCCAGGCAAAGCCCTTCAGTTGTTTGAATAGCTCAGAACTGTTAGTTTACAAACAAACCATTTACAGGCCTGATGTCTGTGTTTGCTGGCAGCTGCCTACCACACACACCACTTCCTTCTGGTCTCTGTCTTTGGGTCTGCAGGCTTGTCTGTAATTACTGGTGTATCGTTTGTGTAGTCTTTTATGATCATTTTTTCACCTGTGTCTTGCCTTTGTGGAAATTGTTTCTTTGAATGGGAAACATGGCTTACTAAAATGACATTGTCACAGTATAGACAGAGATTCTATATTTAAAGTTACTTTTTGTGTGCTGTTTTCTTGAATTTACTGATGGGCTGTTAAAGCCATTTCTGTCCCCACCACACAGCATCTACTTCAATTCTGAGCATGTCCCAGGTTTTGAGTTGACTTGAGAACAAACACATTTGTTTTTATTATGTGTTTGTATGTGGGTAGGTGCACTTGAGTGCAAATGCCTCCAGAGACCAGCGCTGTCAGATGTCCTGGAGCTAAGTCACAGACTGTGATGAGTTGTCTGATGTGGTGCTTGGAATCAAAGAACTGGTTGCCAGGCTAAGCTTGTGTTTTAAAGTCCTGGGCCAGTTGGTTGCCTGTCTAAAGAGTGTAGACTTTCCAAAAAGGATGTGCGGGGTAAGATAGATGTGATGGTGTGGCTAACTCAAGAACACGTTTGTGTTCTGAGTGGTTAGTCCCCAAAGCTTTAGGAGAGAACATTTGGGAAGTGATCATGGCTTAGAGATTTGTGGATATAGCAACAAGGGTCATGGTCACGTGACCATGTCTACCTTTTTCTGAGAGCATTACCTTAAGTAGTCTGAGAATCTGCCTTTCTTCTAGGTACAGAAAACTATTGCTGAAGACATGGAACTACTCCCCCCTGACATTCCTCCCTAGTGAGGCTGAAGCCTGCCGAAGGTCCTGTTCTCCTTGGGTAGGCTAGAGAAGAAGCTTCTGTGTGGCAGTCAGACTGACTGATTTTCATATTTCTCGGAATGATCAAGGAAAAGCGCCTTTAACAACCCAGAGTGCTAGTTCCACGGCACTCGGCACCGCCCACACACGCAGGCTTCTCTGTAGCTATTTTCCTCTAGCTGCTTTTACAGTGTAGGTGGCCTTCTCCGGATTGCTTTTGACAGGAAATTGAACAACCTTTCTTTTTTGGAACAGAATATATTTTACTGCTGAGACTGGAAAAAACAAACAACAAAAAAGAAGTGTTTTTGTTTGAAATTTTATTATGAGTTTGATATAAAGGCCGATTTAAGTCCAGAAAAAAAGAGAGGGAGGGTGTTTAGGGGTCAGCATTACATTGCAAATTGTGCACTGCAGTTCCTGAGTCTCCCTGGTAACAGCTGAGCCTTCCGCCCTCCAGGCCTCCTTTTCTTGTTTCTCCTTGATCAGGAAGTAGGCTTTGACCTGGTCTCGGTTTCTGGCTCTTAATGGGGCCCTTCCTGTTGTGGAGGCACTGGTGAGTGCCTGTGCCTTGTCTCTAGGACCTGTGTTGGCCCTGCCCATGTCATCCTGGGCTTTAGGTTCCACATCTCTCAGTAACACTTGCTGAGGTCTGTGTGGGAGGTACCACCACTTCCCACAGGTTTGCTGGGAGTCACAGACTTTCTGTCCCTTGGGCCGTGAATGCCTCGCGAATGCCTCTGCTCCTCTCTGCCTGCTGCCTGGGCCCACTCAGCTGTGACAGCTTCTAGTGGTTGAGTCTGACTTGGCAGTTGATGTGCATCACTGAGGATCTGAGGCGGAGTGTCAGCCTTTATTCATACTGGGTCTGGTTGGCTTCATCTGGAAGCCTCATCCAGCTTGAAGGGAACATTTCTGTTGGAATCTGTGTTCCTGTGTCATATTCTTTTTGAATTGGCATTCGTGTTCTTGTATCATGTGCTTTATCAGTGCTAGTCAGCTGCCAGGTTTGCCTTGTTTATGCAGTTAGCTAGTTATAGCTCAGGTCATGAAGAGTAACAAAACAGAGCCTCTGTTTTGAGTGTTAGTGGCTATCTTTCCTCATTCTGCGGGTGTATTCTATACCACAGAGGCCAGGCTTCTGGAAATGGCATGTCTCCTCTCAGGGCTGTGGGACTCAGAACCCCTTCACTGGTTCTTTCTCTCACAGGTTGTGTCTAGAGCTGTATGTACCTTTTAGCTGTGGCAGTGCAGGAAAGGCTGTTGCAGGCCCCTCTCCAGCTCTCCTCTGCTGAGGTGTATAACGTCATTGTCCTCGGACACATAGTACCTGGGTAAACCCAAGTCTTTTTATGCTTGGCGCGTGAAGGATGAGACTTACTGTTGAGGACGACAGGCTGGATGGAGGAAATCCTTGTCTCCTCAGGACCTGGGGTTGCTTGAGTGAGACTCAGCTTTGGTTATTGTCACTGTTTTTAGGCTTCATTCTGTATGACTGGCAAGAGTTTGAAGTAGGGTTTAACCTCAGCAAATGAGGAGAAAATTTCTTTCTTGGGAAGCTTTTATGAGCATGGTTTGATTCATAGATTTTTGGAAATTGAATCATTCCAAATGATTAGGACCATGCATGTTGGTGAACACCTTGAAGCCCAGAACTCAGACAGGCAGATGCAGGCAGATTTGCTTAAGTTCCAGGTCAGCCTGGTCCACATACTGAGATCTAGACTAGCTAGGGCTACATAGTCAGACAGTGTCTCAAAAATAACTAAACCAAATCAAAGTAAAGCAAAGCAAAGCAAACCAAACAACCCCTTTCTTCCGGTTAATGACATGAGAGTGAATCTGTATTTTTTAAATGAGTAATATATAGAAACATAGCTTTCGTAGCTGTGGGTTCATGACTGTGGTTGGGAGCTTATCTGTCTCAAATGGGCAGTATTTGGAATTATAGCATTTGGGAGCTAAAGATGTACTCGGGTTAAAAAGCTCAGGCTGTTCTTCCAGAGGACCCAGGGTCAATTCCCAGTCCCCATGTGGTAGTTAATGGCTGTGTGTAACTTTAGTTCCAGGGGATCCAGTGTCCTCTTCTGGACTCTGCAGGCACCAGGCCCTGAAATGATGACAGATGTACAATTAACAAGACACTCACATAATATAAAATATAAAATAAAGCAAAAATGAACTATAGAATTACTTTGGGTGTATATGTTAGTGTGTGCATATGTGTGTGCATACATACATAAGAGTGTCAACTTGGTGATGTTCCCCAGGAGCTCTCTACCTTGTTTCTGAGATGAGGTCTCAGTGGGATCTACCATTAGGGTAGGCTGGCTGGCCAGTGAGCCCATCTGCCTGTTTCTCCTTCCTTAGCTCTGGAAGTACAGGCATCTGCCACCATGCTTGGCTTTTATGTAGGTGTTGGATTCTGATTACTTGAGTAGCAATCACTTTATTGACTGGGTTGTTCCCTCAGCTTCCAGAATTGTAGAAATTCTAAGTTCTATAAGCCAGAACATCTGTTGCTTTGGAAGGAGGTTTCTCAGTCTTATTTATTTCTCCTTTGGGCTAGGCAGTTTGTTTTTGGGGGGCTAGCACCATCCCTAGTGACAATCCTATGTCTCCTTCTCTAGTTATGAAAACTAACGATGCCCTAGATTGCAAGGTTTCACAAGGCATGGAATTGTACCCTGCTAAGAATCTCTGCTTCAGAACAACCCTTTGTGTGTGAGTGCAAGTGGGTTCCCAGAGTCAACTGGTGGTTGAACTATCAGTATCTCTTCCTGGGAGATTCTTTACAGGTCCTGGGCCTGAGTTCCTCCTGATGTGTTCTGAACACATGTGCCTGGGGTGTGGCCCTGTAATATCAAATATCTGTCTAGTTCGGTTTAAGTATAGGTTCTTTGTATAAAAGTGGCTGTTGGTTAGCTTATGTTTATTTAAATGTATAAAGTTCCACATAAAGATTGAAATTAAAGGAAGCTTTGGATTAGAATTTTATTAATAATATTTTTTGGCTGTTTACTTAACTGTGAGGTACAGTTGCATATTTTCTAAAAATCAAAACTAGCTATTATACTAAAGCTTACAATTATTTTAATTTAGGTTTTAAGAGACTGTCACAATTTGGACTCACAAGCAAGATTTACTGCAAACACTGAGGTGGAGTGAGGTGAGTGGACGGATTCAGCCCCAGGCTGTGCTGAAAGGAAGTGTCCCTGAGACTGGCTTACATGACTGCTGCTTACTTTTGACTTACCCAGTGTGAGTTTCTTGCTGGATTTCCCCTTTGCCATTTTCCTGAGGATGGGAAAAACAGATGGTGTGAAAAGCCTGCTCAGCTCCAGCCATTGACTTCTGAGCAGCTTTCTCCTTGTTACAGTGGTGGTAGGGCCAGAGCGTGGGCCCTGGCTGTCTTAATGGGACAGGGTAAAGCTCTGTCCTCCATAGGCCGCCTAAGCAGACACGTGATAGTGAGAAACAGAAAAAGGAGACTTACTGAGTGTGGCCACAGTGAGAAGAGGAACAGAGAAAGCAGTTCAGTGGCCCCCACACCCTGCCCAAGTCTGTCTCCAGGAGACTTCATGAGGATTAGGCTAAACAGGTCATAAGGGTTTCATCTGTACGTAGGCTGAGCCCAGGTGTGGGCCTGCTTATCATTGTCTGGCTTCAGTTTCTCCTGTGAGATGGTCTGATGAGGTGTGAGAACTGTGTGAGACAGGGTCCTACTGTCCCTGGCAACAGGGTCCAGACCTTCTTTCTTCCAGTAGAAGACTCTGGGAACCGACTGCTGTCTCAGTAGTGTGATAGCCTAAGGTGTAGGGGTTTCTCTGTAGAGAGATGTCTTGGCTCTTGTAAGATGGTTGTGTTAACAGTTAAAATAGTTTAAGTTTTCCCCATTCCTTAAGCTGCTTAGGTTTTCTGTTATACACTTCTGTTTCTGTTCATGACAGATATGTGGAGACAGTCTTCTCCATTGTTCTTATGTTTTGATGTGTTTCTGTTTCATCTCAGTTTTGAGCAAGAATGTGCAAGTTAGGCGCACTAAGCTTATGAGCAGCGCGATAGCTGGGTCTCTCCCCTTCCCCTTCCTGACTCGTGTGCTGCCGTTGATTTTCATTTTTAATTTTAAAATATGCATTCATAGTATCAGGAAATTGTCAAGACAGAAGGAAGAAATCACCCACAAACACCAGCCTGTAATATATTACCTATATTTATAACTACAGCCTGCAATACTTTTGATTTCTTGGTTTCCAAAACTTTTGTGATTTCTTGTATACCATACTCTCGTTTCTTTTTATAGTGGTCAGAATACATTGACTAGGTCTGGATTTCCTGCTATGAGTATGAATACTTTGGTTTTGCTTTTTGTTTTCTCCCCCTCTATTGGAAATAAGATCCTTTGTATTCCTTTGTATATATTGCATTTTATTTTTGTTTAACATTTTCTCAGTAGTAAGAATATCATTGTCATTGTTGGCGGTGCACACCTTTAATCCTAATGCTTGGAAGGCAGAGGCAGGTGGATTTTAGTTTGAGGTCAGCCTGGTCTACAGAGCGAGTTCCAGGACAGCCAAGGCTACACAGAGAAACCTTGTCACAAAACAAAACAGAACAGAACAGAACAGAACAAAACAACAAAACAAAAACCAAAAAAAGAATATTGCCAAAAGAATTTAGTTTTGTGGCTTTTATAAATGCATATATGGCACTGTGGTTTTACTGTGAGTGCAATAAAATTCTCAAATATTGGAATTAATAATATTTTGGAAACTTATTACTAATTACCTAGAGACCACAGAATCCTATTTTAAATGAATTTTGAGGTGGGGTAATTAGAATTTTTTAAAAGGAATACATATGCTTAATAAAATCTTAAAATTGAGATTTAGAGATGAAGGGTGGTTATCGAATGATGGATGTTTGGGTACCACATGCACATGCTCTGTTGTGCTGTTGGAGTTGGAAGATTTACAGAGGCATGCTACATCAGACTGGGGATGTAAAGATTGCTAGGATGCTCTACAGACTATCAGGGAGACGTGTAGGAACCTTCATGGGGAGTTACCTTATATTGTGGGTCCCCTGGAATAAGGAAGGAATTTTACTAGATTAATTAACTCTTTAGTTAAATAGCTCATTACACCTGCTCCTCAGCAGAAGTTAGGCTCATTCTAATATTTCCGTAAATAGTCCAGCCTTTAGGTTAGTTGTGGAAGGTGGATGCTGTATTGAGAAGAGTAGCGCCCCTACATCCCCCAGAATGAAGGAGGCCCTTTCTCGATGTCCCAGGGCTGCCATATGTTAAATTCTCAAATTCACATCAACCCAGTGGTTTGGTTTATATAGGTCTCTTTGGTTCTGTTACTTTGTACTTAACCTTGATCTCTGACTGGGGCTGAAATAAAGACCTTGAGAATTTTCTTATCTGCTGTTTTGTTATAAGAAAAATTACCTAAGGAGTCAGCACTTCTGGGTGACTAGGTCCACGAGGCAGCCAAGGTTATCAGCACATCTCACCTCTGTAAACCTTTGTTCAGAGCTTATGGCTCCCCAAAGCCCACTGGGTAATTGGAGCACCACTTTCAAAGCAGCTTTCTATTTTGACTTTTCTTGAATTTCAGGAGAGAAATTGGAGAATGATTATCTCTAAAAGTGTCTTTAAAGCACTCCTAGGCTGTGTTTTTATGGCCATTCCTAGTCTCATATTTAATAGTGGTGGAATTTAAGAAAGTTTTAGATCTCTGATTTTTTTAGCCACTTGAAAAAGTCATTCTTTGGGTATTTTTATTTTCATCATTATTATTTTATTAGTTACACATCTCAGATACTCTTTGTCAAACAGCATCTTTGGAGCCTTGGGAATTGCTGAAAGTTGAAGCAAGTAGCCTGTAGGAATGCTCTCTGATGGCAGCCTGCAGCTGTGATGCTGAAGGGGAAGGAAAATCAGGGCAGGCTGCCCTGAATCTGTGGATTCCACCACCGAGGTTCCATAGAGCCAGTGTGAGAGTCTCTGAGATAGATGGCATCTGTGCTGCATATACAGCCTTTCCCTTCCCATCTGCTTTTTCTAGATAATGCCAACAGTCTACATTGCATGTGTGTTGTCGTAGGTATTGTCAGCACACCAAAGACGTTGTCAGCACACCCACTGTCTACATTGCATGTATGTTGCAGTAGGCGTTGTCAGCACACCAGAGATGGTTAAAGCATAGCTTTTATGTAGATGTCGTGCCATTTTATTTGTTTGTTTGTTTGTTTGTTTATTTGTCCTGAGAGACATTTCACTCGGCTGTGTAGCCCCGGCTGCTTTTGGACTCATGGTGTGCCTCCTGCTGTAGTTTCCTGAGTTTTGGGGTTAGAGACATGAGCCAAAAAAATCTAGGTTGCATTTCATTTTTTTATATAAGGTACTTGTATATGTGGGTGTTGGAATCTGCAGGGTCCTAGAATCAGCCTTCCCACAGGTACCAGGAGCTTCTGGTTTTCACCATCATCTTGGAAATTGTTTGTCTTAGCCATTGTTCTATTGCTGTGATGAGACACCATGACCAAGTCGACTTACAAAAGTAAATGTTTAGTAGGATCTACAGTTTCAGAGACTTGCAGTCCTTGTCCACCACTTTGAGGAGCATGGCAGCAGGCAGGCAGGTGCTGGAGAAGTACTTGAGGGTGCTCATCTGGAGACACTCACAGGCAGAGAGAGAGGCTGACTGAGAATGGTTAGGGCTTTTGAAACCTCAAAGCCCACCTGCACACCTCCGATTGCAAGGACACACCTCTTATCCTTCCTGGTGATATTCTCATTCAAACTACCATATCTTTTTTGTTTTAAAGTTCATCCTTTTCCTTTCAAGTTCTTTTCTACTGTTGACGTATGCATTTCCTGCCTTTCCTCTGCTATGCTGAACATTCCTCCATAAGGAAAACTAGTTAATAAATGTGCCTGTGACAGCTTTAGCAGAGCCTTTCCTTTAGCGAGCACTGGGAAGCCAAGGCCTTGTCCTTTAGCCTGGGCTGCTTAGTTTAATAATCAGAACTGCTAATAACAAGAACCTCTGGACACCTGGGTTGCTTGTCTTAGCACCAACATTGGAGGATGCTGGGCTGGTCTGTCTGCTAGGTCTAGGTAGAGCAGTAGTTCTCAACCTGTGTGTCAGGACCCTTTGTGGGGAGTGTTGAACAACCCTTTCACAGGGGTAGCATATCAAATATCTTGCATATATAATTTTTACATTACGATCTATAACAGCAAAATTATAGTTATGAAGTAGCATTGAAAATAATTATGGTTGGGGGTCACCACAACATAAAGAACTGTTTTAAAGGGTCACAGTTGAGAACCACTTAAGTAGAACTTTGTTTTGGGGTGTGTGTCCTCAACTGAGCTCGCTTCAGAATGCAGTAGAGGAAGGCTGCCTGAGAAGGTTCTGGGAGCCTTGCCCTCTCTCAGGATCTTCTCTCCCTTCTGAGTGTGAGGTTTTAGTGAAGGGCTGTCTGAAGCAGTGGCCTGCCTTCAGAAGGCCCAGGACAATCTACAAAACCTTGTGTTGTGTACGTACTTCTATAATTACATTTATGAAATCTGTCACTTGTCTATCATTAAAATTATTTGTGAGCAGTATTATTCTAGAATTGAATTGGGTGAGCATACCTTTTCCTTTCCCTTTAAAAGCATCTTTGATATATTCTTTGTATGTACTCAGCCAGAAGCATAAGATATGTAATGTCTGATGACTAAGACTAAATTTTATGCTTTACATGGGAAAACTTCCTCTCAGGTTTCCTGGTGTTGTCTTTTGCTTTGTGTTTTTCCTTCCTTATATAGAGTCAGGTTTTCCTAGGTAAGTGAAGGATTGGTTAAGCGCTCTTCTATTTCACTTATTTGTATTTCAGCCGTCTGCTTCTAGTGAGAGAATGATCAGGGAAATTGAAAATAGCTCTTTTTTCTTTCCCTGCAAACCCAACTAGAAGGGATAGCATTGGTCACTTACTCCTTAGAGCATATTTACTTTACTAGGCCCCCGTCTTTACTGAGGAGTGTTCAGAACACTTAAAAGGCATACAGAGGCGCTGTTCCTCACACAGGAAAGTGAAGGTATGTTTTTGGGCTGGAGAAATGTCTCAATCAGTTGATACCCAGAACACACATTTAAAAAGCACACTTGTAATTAAGACAGGCAGAGTCTTGGGACTCCCTGGCCAGTCAGTGTAGCCTAATAGGTGAGCTCTGTGTCCCAGGGAGAGACCTTTCTCAGAATGCAGGCTCTTGAGGAAAGGAACTACTCAGGAAATTGGCTTCTAGATGCCATGTGCATGTGCATACACATGGTCACACACATGGACACACACATGGACACACACATGGACACACACATGGGCACACATACACATTTTTGCTTTTTGGAGGGCGTAGACAGAACAGGGAAATAATTTTTTTAAAGATATGTTTATTTATTTCATGCATATGAGAACACTGTAGTTGTCTTCAGACACACCAGAAGAGGGCATCAGATCCCATTACAGATGGTTGTGAGCCACCATGTGGTTGCCGGGAATTGACCTCTGGAAGAACAGTCAGTGCTCTTAACCCCTAAGCCATCTCTTCAGCCTGGGAAATAATTCTTGGCACATTGTTTAGGCACTTGTTGGTCTTAGGTATGAGAATGGTAGGAGACCATTCTCAATGAGAGTGAGATCATGTTGCCTTGCTGGGCCAGCAGTAGAGCCGCCCCACAGCTGCAGCTATGGAGTTGTCTGTCACCTGCCGCTTCTGTCCTCCCATGTGCCCTATGATTTCCTTATCACCAACAGATGAGAATAGACGTTTATATCTGGCAGATTCCCCCAAAACTGAGACTGAACAAGGTTTTGAATATTCTGACTATCTTGCTTCCCCTTGGGAAGACTGGGTAATGTTCCTTCATGGAGTCGTTCAAGTTTCACAGTGGCACTGAAGGTGCAACAGACACAGCCGGAGATGAATAAGACAAGGCTTTGTTACTTAAATACTGATAATCTGAATTACTGAGGGTGTATAGTAGCAAAGGACTGATTGTAGAGGCTTTTCTCTGTGTGTGTGAATGAGTGGGGTGAGTGTGGCGTGCCCTGGGTCACAT
>NW_021605140.1:1904137-1933287 GCF_004785775.1 Grammomys surdaster | reverse complement strand
ATGAGTGGGGTGAGTGTGGCGTGCCCTGGGTCACATTTACTATCACTGCTGTTGCCCTTTCTCCTTGTCAGGACCTGTCATCTGCACTGAATTCTTTTCTTACCTTTATATTCTGTGGAACATAAGAACAGAGAGTAGCTTCCGCCATCCAGTGGCTTTCGGCCTCTTAACCTTACTCTGCTCACAGTGGTTCCTGGTCACAGGAATTTGAGCTAAGTTGTCTTTGGAGTGCTGTCTGCTTAAAGTACTTGTCTCTCTTTTGGGTGGGGTTGGAGAGATGACTGCAGTTGTATCCCCTCCCTCCCTTCCCTCCCTTCCTCTCTCTCATCAAGGCTCTCGCTGTGTTGCTCAGGCTGACCTTTAACTCAGGGTATTAGTTTTCTCACTCTCGGCTTTCCTTTCTTGTTATCTAGTAAATTTAGAATTTCCATGCTGGGCATGGGCTTCTGTCTGTAACTCTAGCACCCAGGAAACTGGGAGGTGGAGATGTTGACTGAGATCTGCTCGTAAGAACAGACTTAAACTCTGAAGAGGTCGCTCGCACTTTCTGGATGTAGGTAGACTAGGTGAGAGTAGGAATTGTACAGGACACAAACTGTCTCCTTCTGCCTCTTATCTATCTGCAAAGGTTGGTGTGCAAAAGCATTGGCTTCTGGGAAGTCAGAACATCAGGTGTCAGGTGCAGGTATCCAGAAGCTTGGCTTTCTTGGTTCTTCCTACAGGCTGGCTGCCAGAGGGCTCCGGAACCCTGAGTAACAGGGAGTGAGTTTAAAACCTGGCCCTTTTTTGTTTTTGGTTTTGTTTTGAGACAAGGTCAGTGGCCTTGGCTTGCTTGGTAGCCCTCAGTGCCCTAGACAGTACTGCAGTCTTGCCTTTTTCATCCTTCATCCTGAGATTCTAACCTAAGACATGGTGTCTGGAAAACCTGTCCTTTTTAATGTGTTAATCTTTAAGCACACTGTATATATGTTGTGAATGTCTTTGATAATATCTAAGTAACTTCCATGAACATCAGAGGAGGGCATCAGATCTTATTACAAATGGTTTTGAGCCACAATATGGGTGCTGGAAATTGAACTCAGGACCTATGGAAGAAGAGTCAGTGCTTTTAACTGCTGAGCCATCTCTCCAACCCCTCATGCATGAATGCTAGGTCCTATCTGAGGGAAACCATGCTATGGTGAGAATCTGTCTGTCTTGGGAGGATAACTTTGCTGTTCTTGTTAGGGAAGATTTTTAAAGCAAGAGAATTTAGGATGGGTGCTATAGACTTGAAGGAAATCACTGGTCACATTGGCCTGCAGTGTACTGAGGTCTGCACATGTGCAGGGTGGGCTTCTTGGAGGAGGAGGCATCTCCTGAAACACTGTTGTCCATAGTAGCTTTCTAAATAAAAAGGGGTTATGGGTACTTGCGGTAAGCTTTCAGAGGCTTAGGTAATTAATGATGGCTGCTGAGGTGCAGGACTTGATGTTTTAGGAGGAACTCTTCTTAAAAAGCAATCACTACAGTTAACATTGCAGCCTTTTTTGTTATTTAAAAGGTTTTGGTTTTTGGTTTCTTCCTCGTCAGTTGGTCAGTAGGTTTGAGAAGTTAGCCAGGTTAACATTTATTTAAAGCTTCCACAGGGTTGGTGAACAGGGAGGTGAATGTGTTCATACAGGCCCTTGCCTTCTGGAGGATTACTGCAAAAAAGCCTCCTGACTTTTATAGACACCACCATGGTGGAAGGGAGCTCTTAGAGAATGAAGACAGCGCCACAGTTTCAACCCAGGGATGCCAATGCCATTTGTGAGCGAGTTCCTCTTTCAGTTACTAGTAAGTTTTTGGTTTTTTTTCCCCCTGGGAAAAATAATATTTGTATAGGGATTGCATGATTGATAATGAATTCCCCAGCACAGAGCTTCACTGGCTCAATTAAGCATTTGTGTCAGCTGTGATTTGGCATTACTTCTTGCATTTTGAAAACTGTTAGAACCTTAGGTAATGATCTCTTACCAGATACAACTTACAAGTATTTTCTCCCATTCTGTGGGTTGCCTTTTTACTCTGTTGGTAGTCTTTCAAAGCTGAGTTTATATGAGAAATTTCATGTTTTGACTTTTCTTTTACTGTCTTGTCAGAGGTCATTGACAAATCCCATGCTGTGAAGCGATGACCTTTTTCTTCCGGGAGTTTTGTAGTTTGGGGTTTTACATATACATCTTTGACATACTTTAAAGTAAGGTTTTGTATGTAAACTTCCCATTTTAGAGTTTTGCATATACATCTTTGGCATACTTTAAAGTAAGGTTGTATGTAAAGTTCCCATTTTATTGTGTGGCATACAGAGTCAGTTGCCCCAGCAGCATGTGTTGAGTAAGACCATGAGGGAATGATCGGAGCAGTCTTGGTGAGCTCTTTGACCTTATCTCTGAGGGTTTGCTTCTGGTTCTGGGTGCTCTCCGGCTGGGTTTTATTTCTGTCTGCTATGACTATACTATTTGGATTACTGTAGCTTTCTAATATAGTTTGATACTAGCAGGTGTGGTGCTCCCTGTCATACTTGTTAGGCCAGAGTTTTCTAGATCACTTTGGCTATTTGGTTTCCTGAAACTCCATTTTAGGATTTTCTTTTTTTTGCCGGGGGTGGAGGGGTAGAAAGTGTCCTGGAGTTTAAATATGGATTGTATTATATTTGTGGATTACTTTAGGTAGCATGGCAGCATCACAGCTACATCTAGTCTTTGCACACAGGAGGGAGGAGTTCTCTTACGTCTTTTTCAGCTTTTGTCACAGTTTTCGCTGAACTCAGTGTAGATAGAATTGCGTTTGCAGTGTTCTTTCCAAGTGCTCACTGTATAGGAGATCAAAGCTCAATTTTGCAACTAGGTAAGTATCTGAATTCATGTGAGAGTTCAATTTTATTTCTGTGGCCTCTTTTGGACTTTGCATGTAATTTCTGCGGATAGAGGCGGGTTTAGTTTTCGTTTCCCATCTCAAATGTCTGTTTCTTTTTTTCGCTTGAGTGCTCTGGTTACCTTCCGATACTGTAGTGGGTAGAAGTAAGGCCGTGGTCACATCTGCACCTTGTTTCTAGTCTCTGAGGAAATACTTTGTCTTCATTGAGCGTCATTGTGGGTTTTCATGACTCGATTAAGTTGGGTGCTTTTCTTCTGTTGCTAGTTTGTTCTTGTTTTCGTTGTGAGGAGTATTGAGTTTTGTCAGCTGCTTTCCCCTCTACATCAGTTGAACTGACCACGGGGCAGTGTTTCATTGCTTCTAGTAGACGTGGTGTATTGCAGGTTGATTTACATGTATCAAATCACTGTACATTCCAGGAATAATTTCCACTTGGGCTTCTGTCTGTAATCCTGTTAGTATACTGCTGAGTTCGGTTTACTAGTATTTTCTTGAGGGTTCTTGTTATTTGTGCCCATTAGAGCTACTGACCTGTAGGATTCTTAGTGTTGCTAGGAGCTGGCTTCAAGAGGATGTGGCCGTTTTAGGATGTGTTCAGAGGTGATCCCTTCTCTCCAGGCTTTTGAAAGCTTGAGGATTGACTTTCTTTTAAATGTTCACTGGAAAATGAGATAATTCAAAACTTTTCTTTGTCAGGAGATTTTTGGTTTCTGTTTTCCCCTTTTTACTAGCTATAGGCTCATTCAGCTTGTGTTTCTTTATGATAAAGTTTTGGTACATTTTATGTGTTTCTAGAAATTTGTTTACTTAATTAATGTACATTATCCTACTTTCTGCCTTTCTTATAGCTTTTTTGTTTCTGTGAACTCAGTGGTAAACTGTCCCCACTCGGCTTGTGGTCTTAGTAACTGTGAACCTTCCACACTGGTGAGTTCTATTCCCCTCCCCGCCCAATAAACTTTTGGTCTCTGCTTTTTCTCGTTGTTTTTCCTTCTCTCTGTTGTTTATTTCTGCTTCTGTCTTTTCTCTCTCTCCCTAGCTTCTAGTTTCTTGTCTTTCTGGTTCTGTAGTCTGTAGTTAGTTCAGTGATTTGGAATTCCCTTTATATGGAAGAGTTGACTGCTGTGCATTTCTTCTCAGCCCTGTCTCTGCCGTAATACTGTGTGTTTTGAAATGTTGTATTTTATTCTCTTGGTTCAGCTGGCTGTTTACTAATGTATTGCTCAATACTGATGATGATTTTGTGATTTTTCTGGTTTTATTCCTGTAACTGACTTCTAACTTCTTTCTGTTGTGGTTGGGGAGATATTTTGCATCATACCTAGCTTTTACAGTCTATTTCAACCGACTTCATGGTCTGGCTCTGGTTTATCCTGGGCAGTGTTAGAGAAGAATGTCCATGGTTGGCCTGCTAGTGTTCTGTTTGCAGCGGATGTAGCTGGTTGCATGTGCCTCCTTCTTGTGTTCAGTTTGATTCTATTTAGTATTGAAAGTAGAGTGTTAAAGTCTAACACTTGCTGTAGAGCTAGTCCTTGTTTTCCGGATTTTAAAATATTTTGGTGATCTGTCATTAGATACACAAAGCTTGCTGTGCATTTTAATTTTCCCTGTATGTGCAGCTGCATTTGAACGTCTTCTTAGTCTTCCCCCTCCCCTTGCAGTCCTGGCTTGCAATCCAAGAATTTTAAGAGTGCAAACATTCTGTCTCTGAGTTACACACCTCTAAGCTCTAAGTTTTAAATGTCCAGTTCTTTAATATCTGCCTATTATATGAGGGAACAAGAGAAATCAAAACGTATGTGTGCTGGCCTTTTAAAGCCTTTCAGTCACTTCAGCTGTGAGAAGAAAGGCTTGCAATTGTGGTGAAAGGCACCATAGCAGTGGCCTGTGGCTGTGCCTCCGGGATACCCGTACCTCCCGACAGCAACCCCACTCTGTGATAGCCCCACACTGCCACCATTACTAGCCTAAGGACTTCCTTTAGACTTTTAGAGCATCGACTCAGGCCAAACCAGGATTGGTGACTTTGAAGCTGAAAAGAATTTTGGGATTGGCCAGCACAGTGAAATCAAGTTGGAGATTTTATTAAGTATATTTTAATATAGGTTTAAGAATGGGGTTCACAAAAGAAAGAGGGTTTTAGACGAAAGTCACACATAGCCTGAGTTGAAGAATGTGCTTCACAGGGGTTGGGGAGGCACGGAGACCTCCCCAAGTATGTCTATGGGCTTATCAAGAGGAGAGTAAGCAGTTAACTGTCTGTCTCAGCATTAGCTCTGAATTCCTGGTAACTCACAGGTTGCCTCTCAAAAGGTTGCTAAGGTAATGTGTTTCCTTCTCTCTCCCTTTTGATAAGGGGTTTGTTTGTGAGCGTGTACATATGTGCACTTTTGTACATGTGCACACACCGGCTCTCTGGAGATACTTTGGGTAAATTATAATCTGATAAGGCTAAGCCAGAAGCCATGCAGGCTGACTAAAGAGCTGTAAAATTCCTACATAACTGCGGTTTTATGGCTGGGAAGACAGAGGGGCCGTAAGCTGTTTGGTAACTGTTCTGGAATTTTTGCTTTACTGTTGGTAACAGCTTGGACTGGATCTCACAATGAGGGAATCTTATTTGTCACTGCCAAATATTCCTCTCCCTCTCTTCTGCCCCTATGATGTTTGGCCTAGCTAGGAATGAGGGTACACTGCCTGGATACCCTGGCTAAAGTCATGAGAAGGTGCCATGGGGGCATGAGGTGACACTTAGCAAAACTAACCCTAGTGGACTGCTTGAGCCTTCTCCTGGCAGGTGACACCAGCGCTCCAGATGGATCACACAGATTCTGTCAGTGCAGTTGTCCCCTGGACAGGAAGAGACCCTCCATGCCTCTTTCTCTTCATCTTCCAGAAGTCTGGGTTTGTTTTCATTTTACTTGTAGGCACGTTATCTTTATTTCACCGTTTCTTTAATCTTGAATGAGCTAACCCTGAAAAGTTCCTCGGAGATACTAAAAGAAGTTGAAATGCAGGCAGTGCATGTGTCTGTGTGTGAGTAAGTCCTGGCTTATGCTCACCTCTCACTCCAACTGCTCTCCTTGTTCTCCAGATACCAATATGTTGACTTGGCTTTTTAATTTTTATTTATAATTCAAAGCATTGGGTTTCTATACTTCAAAAAGCCCAATGTAATTGAGTTTATGTCTAATATCTGTACATTTTTCTTTCATTGATGTTTTGGAGACCTGCTCATGTTAATATAAATCTAGTTCAACCAGCATTTGTCTTTGGATTTACTTTAACATGAATTCTCTTGAGTTCTACTTTGCTATGGATGTGACTTTAGAGGAATCAGAGGGTACTGCAGAGCATGGTCACTACTCACCGTCGCCAACCAGAAGACAGACACCTCCTTTAGAGTGTGTGCCTGGGAGGCCGTGCTGGGTACAGGCCGTTACTGTTTCTTAGTGCGGCTGAGCTTCAGAAGGCTCTCCCAGGTCAGACTGATCTGTTCTCAGGCCTGAGGAATGTGCTGTGTACCCAGTGCCTGCCTCATTATCCACAGCACAGGCAGGGGCACACAGGATTAAATGAGAGTTCCTGCAGGAGCAGGAAGGGCAGGCGCTTCTTTAAGTTTCCCTTAAAGGACTCTTGGTCTTAGAGTCAAGTATTGCGTGAAATCTCTTTCTTTTGAATGATTGTTTATCATGACAGGAAAGACTTCTTTCTTATTTTTGATTGCTTAAGAGAGTAATAAGCATGCATAGTTGATGAGTGTTACATTCAGAACCTCTGATGTTTGAGACGGTCGGTTTTCCTTTGTCACTTTTGGTTCCACAATGTTTGTCCTGTCTAGTCCCAAGTTCCTCAAACCCTCTAGTTGGAGCTCTTAGCCAAGTTCTGAGCTGCACATCATTCACATGTCACATGGTGCCTGGGACCCTGAAGCCCTTCAGGGCAGTGAGACCCTTAGGTACACAGACTTGTCTCAGGGCAGGCAGGCAGGCTGTGAGGTGGTCAGGACCAGAGGAACTGTCTAGTACAAACAGCCTTGGGGTCATCAGAGCAGCACATGCTATACAATGTGGAAAACAAAACAAGGTTAGCAAGCGGGGGCAGACATTCAGGAGGGAGCCCACAGAAGATGCCGCACTACTCACAGCTGTCTCCGGCTGCTGGTCCTGGGTCGCAGCTTTTGCACTGGCCATCTCTTCACCTGTAGTTACCTTTGTGGTACCTTTCTTTCCTCTGAACATACTCATTTCCTCTAGAAGGTATTCTTAAGTTTACCTTTGCAGGTAGGTATTATTTTGATTCTTGATTAGCTGAATTATGTCATTCACTGTGAAAATCTTGTCTTAGTTACTATTCCTTTGCAGTGAAGAGACACCATGACCAGTTTTTATAAGAGAAAGCGTTTAACTCATCAGTGTAACACTTGATGAGTGTTACATTCAGAAGCTCTGATGTTTGGAACGGTCAGTTTTCATTTGCCACTTTTGGTTCAGAATCGCTATCCTATCTTTTCTCCCAGCTTGCTTACAACTTCAGAGGCTTATTAGTCCATTCCCATTAAGTCATGGAACATGGCAGCAGGCATGACAGGCATGACAGTGCTGGGCACGTGATTGAGAGCTGCATCCTGATCTAAGACAGAGCAGTGGGGGAGGTGTGTGTGTGTGTGTGTGTGTGTGTGTGTGTGTATGTGCGCGCGTGCGTTTTCCAGGCATGGGCTTTTTGAAATCTTAAAGCCCGCCTTCAATGAAAAACTTCCATGAACAAGGCACACCTACTCCAACAAAGCCACACCTCCTAATCCTTCTCAAAACAGAGCCACTTTCTGATGACTAAACATTCAAATGTATGAGTCTGTGGAGGCCATTCTTACTCAGACCGCTACCACATGAACCTTTCTCTATATTCATCGTGTTTACCCAGGATTTGTGTCATTAAAGAAAATGTCAAATAGTGAGGGAAGCCCTTATAAAGTACATGAGAAAATTTCTGTAAAGATGGGGTGTAGACTGATGTGTGACACCTTTCATAAAGATAGGTTCTATAAATTGACAAACTCATGGTACGGGTCTGGGGATGATCCAGGGGTCCCAAAGTGCAAAGGTCACCAGGTTGTTAAGCATGTTCTTCCCCAGGCTTCTGGGTAGAAAATAGGTTGTACATCCCCCGCTTTGAAGGGACAAGTCTGGGCGTTTAACATTCCTATTTTCCTAGTGCTAATCTGTTCACAGGGACCTTTGAACTTCTACAACTGGGGGTGAACTTTAAGAGTTTAAGACTCTGGCTAGTTGGGGTTTGCTTTCTCTGCTTTCTGTTTGTGGTTCAAGATGTGAGCCCTCAGCTCTCAGTCTCTAGCTCTGGTCACCATGGAAACCTGCTGCTAAGCTCCTCTGCTGTAACGGTGGTGGACTCTTACCCACCTGGCAGTGCCAGACCTGAGTAAACCCTTCGAAAGTTGCCCAGGTCAGGGTGTTTTATCACAGCAACAGACAAATAACTAAGACACAGAACAGCCTAAACACTTGAGTTGAATGTCACCATGTTGTGCATTGTCCACTTGGCTTTCATTTGTTTAACTAGGTAGCTCTCTCTGCATCCAGTGCTGAGCTTGGCATAGTGCTACCCCACCCTCCTTTTTTCTTGAAGGATTTGGAATCTAAAAAGTGATACTGGTGCACCTTTAGGAGAGGATTTGAAAATTGACAAAGTACAGTATATAGACTTTGATGTTTCTCATTAGTGTATGTAACAGGATGTAAGCTACAGATACTCAGTGAAGCAGAGCTATGTAGATGTACCTGGGGCTTTAGTACTTTTGTCTGACAGCATTCTTTTTTTCCAGGATTTACTCAGCTACCACATGACATTTATATTTATGTATGAATTGTAGCTCTTACATAAATGGAAGCATAACAAACTGAATCTGTTCTAGCTGCAGATTTTTCTTTATCATTCAAGTGTCTCAGTGACAGGCTTTAAGCATTGAGAGTGCCACAGTAGCTGCTAAGATACGGATGTGTTTTGAGTGTCTGCCCATCAAAGGGCAGTATGCTAGCTTAGCTCCCAGTGTGTCATGTTGAGGTGCTGAAACACAGAAGAGGTGGGGCATAGTGAAGTACTTATTGTAACGTTACCCACAGAAGGGACTAGGGCAGGGCTTCTGAGGGAGTTCATTCTAACAAGTGCCAGTAATTACATGAATGAAACTGCTTCTTGAATCTCATTTTATTTTTGTCTTGAATATGTTTCCACCATGATGCCCTCACAGAAGCTACTATGTTGTGAAGTGGCCAAAAGTCCCTTATCATAGGGCAAACTGATGGGTCACCCAGTCTAGGACTTTCAGTGTCAAAACTTCATTCTTTGTACATTACCCAGCTCAGGCATTTTGTTATAGTGATAGAAAATTCAGAGTGGCCAACCTTGACTTACAAGTATACAATTTATCTAGAGGGATTTCTGATGTAAAGACTATTATTGTTAGAGTCTGCTTCAAGTATTAACACCTCACCTCCTCCAAATAAATTAGATAAATGTATCTTTTCAGAAATAGATACTGCTTTCTTCTCTCTTTCCAACAGTACAGGACTTAGCTTGCATCTCACTTTGTTTGACATGAAGTTTCAGTGTGTACCCAGGCTTATGTCGCCTCACCTCAGCTTCCCAGGTAGCTGGGTCTAATGAGATGTGCAGTCTTACTGTTTTACTTACATCTATAATGTTTATTGTTTAAGACATCTCAGATAGTCTAGGCTCGTCTTGAGCATGAGATGTAGCAGAGAATGCCTCAGACTCTGAATTCCTAATCCTCCTTCCTGGAAAAATAGCTACACTCTGCCATGTTCAGCTTGGCTTAGCTTTGCTTTGTGAGCTTTGTCAATTTCACAAGTGAAAAGTGGATTCCCACTGCTGTTTTTCTGTCTGTTTCTCACACCACACTTGAACATACTTTCAAGTGCTTAATGGTAACTTCCCAGTGTGTAGACTGACACTTGTCCTCTGCCTGTTCATCTTTCCACGTAGGCTCTTAAATAAAAACAACATGCTTTTCAGTAGATGCTTTCCCCTTCCTACACGGTTTATATTTTGCCATTTATGGTAACTTGCCATCTGTACATTTTTCAAGTTCATTTTCTTGTTATTAGATTTTTATGTCCTATTAGAAGAAATTTGGGCTCTCTAAGATTATGAGAACTATGTCTTGGCTTTCTTTGAAGACTCTGGTGGTTTCTGCTGATGTGAAAGCATTCTTGTTACTGTGTTTTATTTGGCTGAGCAGCCCTTCCTTTGTTCTTCCCCCTGATTATCTGGCCATGCCATCACTATTGTTGAGACATCTCTCTGTACACTGATTTATTGTAAGTGTCACATTTTATCTTACATGGAATTCCCTCAAGTGTTTTTAGGATTTTTGGTGTATCCATTGACTCAGGAACCAGTTTTACTCCTTTTTAATTATTACAGGTTCACCACACTTTCACTGTGTGGCAGGCATTAAGGCTAGCCCTCCTCATTAATCTTCTTTTCCATAATTAGCCCAATTAGTCTTCATGATTTTCCCACAGGAGCTGTAGAATTAGCTTTTGAGTATTCTGTAAGAATATCTTCTTAGTCTTACTAGAATTGTAGCATGGGAATATAGCTTTCTTTTAGAAGCTTTGATCTCCTGGGCAACTGTTTCTTATACATTAGATATTTTCTATCTACTCTGTTTTTAAAAAAGTTTAGTTTAAGAAGATTTATTAGTGATCACGTAGAGATAGTTTCTTTTTTCGAGTTAATGTGGAATACTCTTTCAGGGTCTATGTCTTAGGTAAAGGTTGGCCATTCCCCACCACAGTGCTCTGGGGTCTTCAGTGGAAAGTCACATGAAGACACTGTTGCAGTGTCAAGTGGGCAGGAATGTGGGCCGGAACTCTAGTTGTGCCGCCCAGAGTCGGCTGCAGCCTATACTGACCCTGTGGGCAGTGAGAAGTGCTACCACCGAATGTCTCCTGTCATGCTCTTTGTCTCTTTGCCTCAGATTTTGTAAGAAGATCTGAAACTTTGCAGAGTTGCTTTATAGCCTGTGCTGGAAACTTTTAGTTTGATTTTTGTCTTTTTCGAGTGGGAGAAGAGAAAATCTCTTTCAACACAGTGATTCTTTAGATAAACATGTTGGATTCATTAGTTATTCTTTTTTGGTTTTTCGAGACAGGGTTTCTCTGTGTAGTCCTGGCTGTCCTGGAACTCACTCTGTAGACCAGGCTGGCCTCAAACTTAGAAATCCACCTGCCTCTGCCTTCATTAGTCATTCTTTTTCCTCTTAGTCCTCCTCTATTCTTTTGTTGCTGTGGTGCTGAGGTGGAACCTGGAATCTTGCATAGGAGGTACATACTGAATCACTGAACATCCCCAGCCCACCCTTACACTAATGTATCCCCTGCTTCTGACAATACCCTCTACTCTTATTGAAAGTCATCACAGTGACGTGTGCTCCTCATTGTAGTGTCTCTGGGGAGCATGTTGGGGACACACGTGCTGCTGGTCTTCTGCAATCCTTCTCATCTTGAGTCTTGTTCTTCACAAGACTCCACCTATCTCCAGCCACTTCAGCAAACTTTCATCACTTCTGAGGTTCTTGAATGGTCACTCCTAGGTCATCCCAATCCTAGTGTCAGTTCTAGAGGCTTCCAAATTGGTGTATTGATTCACCAAGTGGGCAAGGAGACATGATTGCTTTAGTACCATACAGACTGATCTAAAATCATACTGGAAAGCAGAATCTTGTTTTATGTGATTGAGTCCCCATTTTGTCTCAGCGTGTGGCTGAAGAAGGGTCACAGGAAAGCAATCTGTTAGTATGGGAATTGGGAGGAAGGGAGGCACTGTTGGAGCATGCAAGCACCTAGCTGAGATTGCTGCCTGGTTTCCGACCTTACTCTTGTGTTCTGCTGCTGCTGCTGCTGCTGTGCACCTCCCTCTTGGACAAGTTGCAAAGCCGTGGGCTGGTTGCTATGGGAATTGATGGGTGCTGCTGGCAGAGGGAGAAGGAAAGTTCTTGGAGCTGACCCAAAAATCTTCAGGGAGTAGGATTTTTTCTTCCGCCCTGGCTTTCCTGCTTGCTGCTCTTGGATTTGATTGGGGGCAGCCTCTCCTGGAGTCCCTGGAGACCTGAAGTCCTCACCAAGGAAGACTTCTAGGAGAAAGGGTACAGGGGTTCAGCAGTTGCCCTCTGAGGCTTTGCTGAAGTCACACAGCCCCTGTCTCTACACTGTCTAGGAATGTGCTACACATAGGTGGGGGGTACCCAGGGGTAATTCCAGGGTCACGACTTCTCTGTCTTCACTAACACCCCACACAAAGACAGGTGGGGCATTCATTTTTTTATTCTGGATTTTTGAAATATCAGGGTAGAAAATGGACATTTTAGTGAGTTAGTACTCATTGGATAATCATGAAGTTTAAATGTATTTTATATAGAGCTGGGTGTGGAGATGCACACCTTTAATCCCAGCACTTGGGAGGCGGAGGCAGGTGGATGGATCTCTGAGTTCGAGGCCAGTCTAGTCTATATAGAGAGTTCTAGTAAAGCCAGGGCTACACAGAGAAACCCTGTCTTGAAAACTGTTATCAGCTTTTATTTATTTAATTAAACTGATGAGTAATTTCAAGCACCGATGTAATGTTAGCTAGGTTATTTTTATAACAGATCATGAAAAATGAATGCGAAACACCGATTTTCCTTTCAGGAGAGAACGTGAATGACTCTGGGTATTAGTTACACTACCTGATGGGACAAAAGGAGCCGCCTGCATTTCCAGTCTCAGGTCCCCACTCCGTTAGTTCTGATTTTTGTGTTTACTACTAATGAAAATGTTTTTAGGTTAAAAAAAAAAATCCCCTTCCACCAAACCCCTTACTTTGACCTGACATTGAATTCCAGACTGGATGTGAGCATCTATCTAGATCTGTCAAATCTTAACCATGTGTGGCCTTAGTAGTGACAGTCACTTAGCAAAAGGACCCACAAGATTCTGAGGTACCAATTCTGAGGTACCATGAGATTTGGATAATTCCAGTTCTCTGGAAGGGAGTCTGAGGAAGGGTTGGAAAGAAAGGGCAGTCACACACAGATCTAGCCTGCTTAGAGCCTCTGCTCTTGTAGCCTGTGTAAGGTCATGAAAAAATTAAAGGGAAATAGATTGATGTGGTGGTTTGAACATACTTGGCCCAGGATGTGGCACTTTTAAGAGGTGTGGCCCTGATGGAGTAGGTGTGGCCTTGTTGAAGGAAATGTGTCACTCTGGGGGGTGGGCTTTGAGACCCTCCTAGCTGTCTGAAAACAGTCTGCTCCTGGCTTCCCCTGAATGAAGATGTAGAACTCTCAGCTCTTCCTGCACCATGCCTGCCTGGATGCTGCCGTATTCCTGCCTTGATGATAATGGAATGAACCTCAGAACCTGTAAGCCAGCCTCAGTTAAATGTTGTCCTTATAAGAGTTGGCTTGGTCATGGTGTCTGTAAAACCCAAACTAAGACAGATGAAGTGGTGGTAACTGCAAGGCCAAGTGACCTTTACAAGGAATACTCTAGAAACTGAGTAGAGGCGTTGACAGCCATGGAGGATGTAGTAGTCTGTCTGTTCATGGGCATTTGCAGATTAGCCATTAGTGTTTGAATGGAATCTTTTAAATAAGCAACACTTTACCAAGTGTTGACCCTTGTTTCTTAGCCTCAGAACCCTTAACTTCTCTGGCTTTTATTTGCCAGGGAACCTTACAGAATGTCTACCTGGGCTGTGCAGGATGATCTCCAAGGAGGGGTTACCGTAGAGAAGGACATTGATCCCCGAGACCTCATCAGAGAGAAGAGCTGGGAGCTGGGAGGCCTGGAGTGTGGGAGTTAGCCCTCTGTGCTGTGCATCAGCTGCTTCTTCAATGTAAGAACACAACCCTTACCTCAGAAGGAGTGAGACGATTGATTCTGGGCCAAATATGAGTGGCTGTGGCTCGGGGACACAGATTCAGGTCACCCCAGACACTGTTGTGATGTGGTAAGAGCGTAATGCAGTGTTTGGAATAAGAGAACAAAGAGAGCTAGACAGCAAGGCCGGTCTCGTTTATGTGGGTGGGAATGGCAGGCAGGCGGGCCTCTGCTCCAGGTCTCAGATGCTATCTGATGACATTCTTAGGTTGATGGAAGCTAGGGGCCTGTTACTGCATTCCAAAGGGGTTTACCTAAAGTCACAAGAATGTCAGGTCAGATACAGGGCAGACAATGGCTGACTGTCAGTGGCTAAGGTAGCCCAAGATCATTTTGTCTCCTATCATTTCACAATCAGTTACTCACCTTGATACTAAGTTTAACAGAGGCGTGTCTTCTTTTTACTTTCCGGGAATTTGCTTGCCCTTATTTGTTCTCTTGCAATGAAGTAGATGCAGCTCTTCACAGGTAAAAGAGGAAAAAGCTAAGGTTCCTGATGTTTCTGCCCCGACTAACTCATCCAAGCAAGGTCAGCCTTTTGTTAACATTGAGAGTTTTTGAGCTCATGGCCTTAAATGTTGCCGGAGCCCCAGGTCTTATATAGTTAGTTATATTGTCTGTGTTGTTCAGGCCTAAGTATTATGGCAGAGTAGAGCTGTGTATGGTGTTGGTCTCCAAAGTTGGTCTCATGCTCTTTCTGGGGCCCACCCTGTGGGACTCAGCAGAGACACTAAGAAATGCCCGAGAGGTAGCCCTTGAATTAGGCCCAGTAGGAGAGATGAACTTTGGAATTATAGAGTAGTGTTTTGGGGGACTTTGTGAACAGGGGCTCTTCAAGGGAAGACAGACTGCTGTGAAGAGGTTGGGTTCAGCACGTCTGCAGGGAAGGGCGTGTGAGGGGCAGAGGAAATAGCTGAGAAGTTCGGCTGGAGCCAAGCCTTGATGAAGAATTTGGATCTTCTTTCTGTAGGTGTTGAGAAACATTTGCTGTTTTTGAGACTGATAAGATATCTGTTTGTTTTAAAAATCTTTAAAAGACCTAGCCAAAGTTAAAATTCACACCAGGTATGGTTGTGCAGTTTTTAATCCCAGTGCATGGGAGGTAGAGGCAGAAGAATCTTTGTGAGTTCAAGTCCCAATTTGGTCCATGGCAAGATTGAAAAAAAAAAAAAAAAGAAATGCAATGGAAATGAAGTGAAAAGGAAATGGTGAATGAGGTTGAAGCCAGTCGGTGGCGGTGCACATCTTTAATCAGGCAGAGAGAGATAGGCAGAGCTCTGAGAGTTTGAAGCTAGCCTGGGCTACATGGAAAAACCCTGTCTCAAAAAGGAAGGAAAAGGAAGAGTTAATGATTCAGTATAAATAAAAACAAAACTCAGATTTACTCACTGAGAAGAGTTTGTTTTGTGGGCTAGAGTTCTGGTTGTGATCTGGTTAGTATGGTGATCAAGGTTCAGGACAACTAGAAACAGGGTTGTTAGGAATCTTGGAATCGTGATTTGCATGCATAGCCCTGTGTAGCGCTTCTTTATGCGTCTGAGATCTGAAGTCTACTTCCTCATGAGGCATGTAACCAGTCAGACAATTTAGGTGAGACCTCGTGTGGCCTTCTTAGTTCCAGAAAAGAGCCAACTCTCCTGGCGTCTTCTGTCATGTATTATTACCCAGAACATTCCTCAGGGCCCTGGTTGAACCTTTACCCATGTATGATATTTATAAGAACACAGCCTTCTGCTTGCTTTAAGCAGGCTTTATACTCCTTTACTAAGGAAGTTAAAAAAGTAAATCTGTGAGCACCAAAGTGAGGAGAAAGTGTTGACAACTGGTTAGCACTGGTTTTGAAGCATGTTGTCTAGCTGAGCCTAGAGTGGTGCCGAGGTGAGATTGACACTGCAAACCGGTTACAGTTTGTCCTGTTCATCACTTCCTGCTGAGTGAGTCTCGAGTACCCAGTGAGGACCAAGCAAGTGCTCCCTGGACAGAAGATGCTGGGCAAGTCCCAGGACATCATCACTCCTGTCTCCTAGGAGTAGCTGTTGTCAAGGATGGAAAAGCTGGTGAGCTACCTTTCCGGCTTGAGTCAGTTGTGAAGACTTTAAAATGCCTTGGTCAGAGGCGTTGTTTGTGGTCAGAGGCGTTGTTTGTGGTCAGAGGCAGTCTGTAGTTGCTCTTCAATTCCTTTAGACCAAACAACCAAATAGAACTGAAGTAACTGAAAACATCACATCTCATAGACTGACTTAAAAAATGCAAGTACGTAGTATAACATTCTCTTCTTTTGCTTTTAAAAGGGTCAAGATCCCAAATTAACATACTTCCTTCTAAGCCAAGATTTCAGTTACTTGACTCAAAGCCCAGAGGATAGATGGAAATCCAAGGAGATTTGCTAAAGCATTGAGCAGCAATGAGATTTCTTCCCTGGCAGCTTGGAATTTTTCTAATTCCAGTAATTTATTATAAAAAATATTTTTTAACATTTAGTAAAGAATTTTAATAAGTGGATATGTTTTGTATAAATATTAAGGTTTTCTTCCTTTTCCTTGACAGACAAATGGGAACATTTAAAAGTGGCCTCTAAACGTTTTCTGGCCGTCATAGAACCTGCACTTCTGTGACTCTTCTGTGCTTCAGAACTATTGCAGTGCAGCAAAGTATGTTGTTCACCGGTGGCTCCTGGAGGATCTAGAACCTCTTGATATTGCTTAAGTTGAGGCAGGTTCTAATAGAATAGAGATATAAATTTTGTGCTTAGTGTTCTTGAATTAAATCCCCTAGATTCTGTCTTTAGACTGTTAAGATACTCCTGTGTCGTCTCTCAAGATATATAGCACTTTACAGTTTTGTTTTGCTATTTTAAAATTTATTTAAACAACATTGCCTCAAACCTTGTATTCCGTGCGTGTGCGTGTGCCATCGGAATAGGCTTGGAGGACGGAGGATAGGAGTTGTTTCTCTCTTTCTACCACGTGGGTTCCAGGGATCAAACTCAGGTTGCTACACTTGGTGGCAAGTATCTTTACCTGCTGAGCTGTCTTGATTGTTCCCAGTTCTACTTTTTAAATTTCTAGTCTGTTCTCCAGTGTGAAGAAGGCAGTTGATACTGTAAGACAAGACCTTCATGTACCAGGCAGTCTGATATATACCCAGGGCTGGGTGCAGTGCTAGAGAAGCTCCAGGGCTAGTTCCTGTCTACTCAGTGCATTAGCCGGTGGCTCATGTTCCTGAAAATGATGCCCACTGCCAACTGTTAGGTACCAGAGTCTTTTATAGAGCAGAGCTACTGTTCTTTGCAGCTCTCTGTGGGCACAAGGACAACTTCATTTACTTTAGTGGGGCCAGGATAAGATTCTCATCAAACTAGCATTCATCCTGAGAAAGTCAGTGTGACATTCAGTCCTGTCCTCAGGACTGCAGGGCGTTTAGAAATCAGAGCATCGTTAGAAGGAAGAAGCACACAGCATTGTCTTCTGATTAGTCCTGAGACAGGAGACGGGTATCGGTTAGAGTTCCCAGAGCCTGGGACTGGCTCCTAGTCTTGGTTCCCAGGTTATATTTCTTTTGCTTTTCCCCCCCACCCCACCTCCCGTCTTGGGAGGTTGGATGACATTTGTTCTTTGTCAATAGTTTGTGCTCTTAACGTGACCCACAGAGAAGTTGCTAGATCCTTCCTGGTTCCCCTGCCGACAGTGAGACAGACTGCCCTCTTCTTCTTAGCTCAATGCTAAATTTGTGTTTTTGTCCTGTACAGGTCATTTCAGATGGTCGCTGGCTGCCCAGAAAGCTGCTGTAGTGAAACTGGGAGAAGTTGATTTCCAGGTAGGTGGGGCTCTGGTGCCTCTACACTTTTGCCTGGAAGTTGCTTAGTTTGATCTTTTGTGGGGTTTGCCTGTGTGTCCTTATTTGATCAAGTGAGTGGTTAGCAGTAACAGTTGATCCCCAGGGGTTCTTGCCTCTGTTCTTTTTTCTCATTCCTTACAGTACTTGGAGAGGAAAAGGAAGGACTGGTGCTTGTGTAAAGCTTTAGAGTCTCTAGATTTCCATGTTGTCTAACTCCTAATTGGTTGTTACTGCATTTGCTTCTTGTATGCTATAGATTTGGAGAAGTCCAAACCCCCATTGAGACATTTCATGCTGACAGTAATAACCATAGTGGCCATTATCACTTGACGTGTGCTTGGGCTTTACTAAGTGTGTCTCCTATGGTGTTGACTGATGGGTAGGTAATAAGCCAGATGTTTTCTGCAGCTTCCACAGCTTCTACAAGGCTGAGCCAGAGTTTGAACCCACATCTGTTTGCCTTTAATATGCCTTCTTTGTTCAAATGTTTTTCTTACTGCACCCCCTCCATTCAGTACTAATGATGCCTCTCCTCTTCTGTAAAACCACTGGATGCCACTCCAGTCTTACTCTACAGTAACTTTTGCTTGTCATGAGTATTTTCTGTCTGTAGCGTTATCTGTCGGCTTGACATCCTAGCTGCTCTGATCTGAAGTCCTCCATTTACTGTTGATGCTGATTAGAAATCATGTGTTTCTTTTCTCTTTGTACTGCTTAAGGGGAAAAAAGGAAATTATTTTATTTTATATGTGGTAACATTTTCTCAGTGACAGTTCAGTCTAAGCAGGTTCCAGCAGTCCCCTGAGACAGTTAGATTCTTACACTGATCTGTAAAACAGCAAGTCAGGCTTTGCCTAGTGTCACAGCCAGGGACTCTGGGGTGCAGGTGAGGGTGTAGGAGCACAGAGGCAGGATCATCGTGAACTCACAGTAGGTGTGACTCAGGTGCAGAGTGGGAAGGCAGTTTAGAGGTGTAGTGCTTGCCCCAGCATATGTGTGGTTCTGGGTTGGCCTTTCCCCCATTTTATTGTTGTAAGTTGTTGACAACTTTGTCAGTCTCATATTCTAAACACTACAGTGGACAGCCCTATATTATATTCTTGTCTGCCAGGACTGGGGTAGGATGGTATGTGTTATGAATCTTAACTCAATAGCATGTCTAGACAGCACCAAATGTATAATTATGTAAAGTCACAGCTAAGGAATCCTGGCTGAATAACTTTAATAATTATGGGCAACTTTGACATTTTCTATTACCTTGTATCCTTACAGTGTTAGCCTATTATTGTAGAAGAGTTATTTTTAGACAAGACAGAATGTGTAAGATGTGTTATGAATCTAGTTTTAAAAGTAAAATATATCTTTCGTCCAAACAACCTTACATTCTTGGTTTGTAGAACTGAGTAGAGTTGAGTAAGGACCATTTCCACCAGCACTGTGGTTGAAAAGATGCTCTTTTGAAACCATGATTGGATGTCAGAGCCACCGTATCCATCCAGTTTCTTCTCAGTGGAGACAAACTGGCACTCTGTGAAGTACACTACTTTAAAGACAGCTCAGACTACCTGAGTCCATCTAAGCTTTATTTTCTGCCTTCCTCATGTAGTTTAGGCAGTCTGCTGTCTCCTCCAGCTTTCAGCCCTTAGTTCTTCACAGGAGAGAAGGACCAGCATTCCTTTCTCTGTCATGCTGTCCTCCCTCCAGCACAATGTACATTGGGCATTGCATCATCAAGTTGTGATTCCTTAAACGTTGTGAATACACAGTTTCTTCTCTTGAGATTGAGGTTTAGCATCTGTCTCTTCCAGCAGTTCCTTGTACAGTGTATGTGTGTGCCTGTGGGGGTGTGTGGGTATCTGTCTCTCTGTAACAGTGTCATTAGATGACATAGTTTTTAATATGATATCTTTTTCATTCACGGTTACTAATTTTGTGTCTTGGGAAGCCTATTTTCTTGTCCTGAATATGTTCTGGTTTTATTCTGATACCATTTTGGCCTGCGCACATCCTGCAATGTTTCATTCTAAAAACTTCATGGTTTGGGCTTTATTGCTGATGTCTTGAACTGATATTTATCACAAGCTTTGTTGTTAACATACTCAGTCCAGTAAAAGGTGTTCACACATCATTTTGTAAGTGAGGATTTGAAGCACTCTGAGAATTTGGTTCTGGAGCGGCACACATGAGCGGCAGTGGTTATTGAAATGGAATAGTCAAACAGATACTCTGGTTTAGCCTGCTCTAACTTGATGCTTCTTTGCTCTATCACAGGGTTTATTCCATGTTACTCCCAGGTTTTAGTTTCATCATAGGCTTCTGGGCTTTCTAATATTTGCGTTTTCTCCCCTAATGTTACAAGAACCAACAGGTGCAATATGGAATGAGTGTTCTCCAATCAGTCTTCTGAATTGTGGCGTCTTAGTGTCCTCCATAATAACTGAATTTAAACAGATAACAAATACTCCATTATTCTGACAATCCAGTTAGTTCTAAGGTGCTTTAAGGGTGATTGAATACAAGAATAGATGCCCAAAGTCCATACTTGGGTATTGGACGGCAAACAAGACAGGAAGAAATAAGGTGGCTTCCAGAGCAAACTTCTCTTCCTTCCCATGCTGTGTTCCTCAGACTTTAGGGTGAAACTCGTCTTTCACCTGTGCTGACAGCTGCGAGTTCTCTGAGGACCCTCTGGCCGTATCTCAGAGCTGGCACTCCCCATGCTGCCCACTGAGGGGGTGCCAAGGATGCTGGGCAGCTCAAGGGCCCAACAAAGCAGAATTCTCTCAGGAAACATTAGCTTCAGTTGATAACTCTCAGAGAAACTGGGACAGTTCCCAGGCCACTCTCCATTTTGCTGGGAGAAACAACAGCATTAGTAGAACCTGGTTGGAGGCATAGGTAATAAAATTCACTGTTAATTATGTCCTCTTAGCAGGCTTATATTACATCTGTTTACTTAACCCTAAAAATAGTGCCTAAAGCACAGATTTGTATTCATTATCGACTAAATTAAATGTCTGTTTTCAAGAAGGGCATTTGTTTTGCCTAGTGTTCACCACTTTTGACTAAATGGATATTTATAGTCTCAGGCTTGTCGGCCTTTCTTTTTTTTTTTTTTTTTAAGGGGATTATTTTAATGTGTGTTTGTGTATTCACGAGTGCCTGCCTGCTTGCCTGCCTATCTATGCAGATTAGAGGCTAGTCCTTTGATCCCCTAGAATTAGAGTTATAGATGGTTGTGAGCCACCTGATTTGAGTGCTTGTAACCACTGTGCTATTTCTCTGGCTTCTGACCAGTTGGCTTATAATGAACTGTTTTATATTGTTCACAAGAACCAAATTTAGAGTCTTATTTTTGTTTAAATAGCTCTTGATGCTGGAAAAAAAAGTCATGGTTCCATTAACACTGTGCCATAGGCCCCCATATTTTGACCACAATCTTGTAATCTTGTATTGTATTGTATTGTATTGTATTGTATTGTATTGTATTGTATTGTATTGTATTGTATTGTATTGTATTGTATTGTATTGTTCTGGGACAACATTTCTAATTGTCACACAAGATTAGCCGACCTCTTCATTGCTGTTTCAGTGTCTACACTTTGGCCAGCATTAATTTCTGTTGCTGGTTGATTCTGTGTGACCCTGGTTGGCCTAGAACTCACTATGTAGACCAGGCTAACTCTGAATCACAGAGATCCACCAGTCTCTCCTTCTGAGTACTAATGTGTGACTAGTGGTGTGGGCCATACCTGGCTGTGGTGCCTATTTTAAGTGTTCTAATCTTCAGTTTAAATGGGTGTTCTGTTTCTAATGACATCACTGTCTTTGCTATACTAGTGGGTGATTGAAAATGTTAAAAAGAGGCCTTTGAATTAGATTATTGTTGAAGGTTGAGTTTCATAGTGGTTTACCTTGGTAATAAGAAAACAGAACGAATTACTTTTAGTCTTTGCAATTAGTTATAATTAAATATGTAAACAAATTACCTTTATTTATTTAAATGTACATACAAAATACTTTTTTCTTTATATTGTAAGGATGATTATAGTCTATAATTTATATAGTAAACACTTCTAAGTATAGAAGTCAGGTATTTTTTTAATCAAATTCCTATTGATCACTGTCATTGATAGTGGTTGTCGATGTTGATAGTAAGCAAGAGTGAAGTAGACGTGCACATTTTAGAAACAGTCTCAGGAAGACTTGTTTGTCCCCCACTTTTTTGATTATCGCTTTCTTGTTCTTGCATTACCTTTTTTTTTTTTTAAATAGTGAAATAGGTATGGAAAGAAGACAGCAGGAGTTGAGTGGTGCCTATGGCAGACTGTCACAGACAAGGCAATAATTCTAGGAGTGTCTTCCTGAATAGCACTTTGAAAGCAATGAGGAGTTGGGGTGTGTAGCCAACATGATGTGGGGGACGGAGAAGCTTGAGAGCAGAAATCCAATCAGAGCTGCTTTTCAGAATAAGCACACTTACTGGACTGAGGATTAAAATCATAGAGCTTCAAAGAGTTTTGTGCATCAGAGAGAAAGTTCCTGTTCCTTAGAGCTGTAGATAAGTGTTGTCCCTGCCTGCCATGCTTTGAGAGTGCCTCAGCCTGGGAAGAGAAGAAAGAAAAAGAAGAGAGGAAACACAGGCCAGGGAAATCCCCTCCTTAGCTCTCAGGCCAGAGAAAGCTTAGAGCCTAGGCTATCCCAAAAGCCTGTACGTGGGATGTGTTATTCTAACTGGCCTTGTTATTCAAGCTATGCCTTGTCTGGCCTTGCTGGGAGGATGCACCTAGTGTCACAGAGACTTGATGTACCAGGGTTGGGGGATAAGCACAGGGGCCCCTACTGGCTCAGAGGAAAAGGGGAGGGAGATGGACCGAGGTTTTAATAGGAGGGGGTGACTGGGAGGGGGCAGTGAGTGGGATGGGATGGGAAGTGACTAAGTAAAATAATAATAGTAAAAACAATGATTTGAATAAAAAAAGGGAACATAATGGAAATATAGGAAAATAAAAGTGCTTCCCTATCACAGTCAAACTAAAAAGACCAAAAAAAGAAAGAAAGAAAGAAAGAAAGAAAGAAAGAAAGAAAACACCCACGCTCCAGTGTCATCCCCTTCCCCACGTCCTGCCTTTTTGTGTTTATAACCCCTGTGTGAATGAGTATAAATTACAGTTTGGGGGAAAAATATATATATATGAATGAATGAATGGAAAGAAAAGAAACACAGGTGGTGGGAATCCCCTCCTTAGCTCCGCAGCCAGAGCTCAGAGGGTTGATTTGCTCACACTGGCCTCCTGTCTGGTCAGGTTTTATATCAGAGTCGCAGTTGTCTACAGGGCAAAGTGGGGCCCCTGCTTCTGTCCTGTTTCTTGCACTTTTAGCCTTTGTGTCTGCTGACCCCACTGCAGTGTTTTGCAGAGCCTTCAAGAAGCTGCTTCATAGCTGGGTGGTGGTGGCACACACCTTTAATCCCAGCACTTGGGAGGCAGAGGCAGGTGGATTTCTTAGTTCAAGGCCAGCCTGGTCTACAGAGGAAGTTCCAGGACAGCCAGGGCTATATGGAGAAACCTTGATTAGAAAAAGAAAAAAGTTGGAAAAAAAGTTCACTTTTGAGTTATGTTGTGGTTATGGCTGCCCCAGGGGGAGGAACTGGACTGTGTATGGCTCTTTGATCTTGCTCTGGAATCAGTGCCTATTGTGGTTAAATACAAATTTGAAGCTGTGTTTGGGGTGAATGGCAGAGACCTTGAAATAATAGGCTCTCTGTGCAGAACTGCTTTACAGACTTAGTCCTATGTCGACTGGCTTGTCCAAGACTCGAGCTGTGTGGGAAGTTGCCAGAGTAGTGAAATTGCTGTGAATATTTCAGTGGCTCTTGTCTTCTTCTTGTCGACAATTGGGAGGACAGTGAAAGGCAGCCATTCACGAGTGCTGTTCTCATGTCTGAGTTTTGGTGAGAAAGGTGTCTGGAATGTCCTGTCCTCCCTGTTCTGTTCCCATCTCTTGTCACGTCATCGCTGGCTTGGTTTCTGATACTTAAGTATTTAGTTGAGTTCCTTCTGTGACAGGAATTGATCTGTCTTCATTCTAACCCCCTTTGTCAAAGCCAAAAGGGGAATTTGAGAACATGGGGAGATCACAAAGGAGAGGGTGTTAGAGCCTCTTCATTCTCTAACAACTTTTAAAAGTTGTGAAATGAATATTATTATCCCCACAGCTGGTGAAAAAAACTACAGTTCAGTGAATTCCTAGTGGAAACAGCTCCATGGTCTAGAAATTAACCAATTTATTTTAGGTTATTGTTTATCAGTAGAAAGCCATTAAAATCAGTATGGAGGGAATTTTATGTAGTTGATCATAAATCTCTTGAACTTAACCTCAGGACGTCATGTTAATGGAGTCACAGTTGGGAATAGGAACAACTAGGAAGGCCTAATAGAAGGTAATTAAGAATACCTCCCTCAGCATTTAAATTATAGAAAGTGAGAGTAAAATATAAAGCTAAATATGGCTGGCGGTCCTCCACTATCTTTAGAGACACCACATTGCTTGCATTCCTGTTGTTTGCTGTGCTTTTGTTATTTAAGACTAATTGTAGGAACCTTGGTGGAACACAAGCCACTGTCCTCTGCCAAATGCCTTATATGCTTTGTCTCATGACATGCTGACAAGAGCCTCCTCAGACTGGCCTGATGAGTTGGGAGCGCGAGTTGTAAAAGAAGTCAGTCATGGGGTTAGAGGTTGCATAGTCTGCCTCTGGACACTCTGTTCTTACCCGGTCAGCCTAACACTCCCCAGATGATAGCTGTTGTATAGCTTAGTGCCGGGATGTTTCTGTAGTGTGCTGGCTAGGCTTTGTCACTTGACACAAGCTAGAGTCATCTGGGCAGAGACTCATTTGAGAAGATGCCTTTATATGAGATTCACATATAGGACAGTTGGGAGTTCTTTTGAAAACTGATTAATGTGGGGGGGGGCAGCCCATCGTGGTGATGCCACCTCTGTGCCAGTGGTCCAGAGTTGTACAGAAAGGTTGAGAAAGTCTTGAGGAGCAAGCCAGTAAGCAGCATGCCTCCGTGGCTTTTGCTTCAATTTCTGCCTTGGGTTTCTGTCCTGGCTTCCTGAGTGACAGAATGGGACCTGAGAGTTATAAGATGAAATAAACCTGTTCCTCCCCGAATTGCTGTTGTTCATGGTGTTTTATCACAGCAACAGAAACCCCACTCTAGACAGCTGTCATGAATGGGGCCCTGTTGTGCCATTGTTGTGTTGATACCCAGCACAACAAATGAGCTAACAACTCAACAAAAATCAAAATCACACAGAACCCACGGGAAAACCTTTTGCAGTTGAATTGAGTTAAATTCTGAAGGAGAAGAAATGACAAAGATAACATTAAGTACTAAATATTAATTGTGCATTAAGTATAGCTGAAGTATATTGTGACCCTGTATGTCAAAGCTGCAAAAAGTAAGCATTGGATTTCATGATTAATCATTTTGAACCAGACCAGGGTGGGGAGGAAAGCCTAAGTTTTAGAATTTTTCTTTTTGTTTCTTTTTTCTTTTTTTTTTTTGATTTTTTGAGATAGGGTTTCTCTGTATAGCTCTGGCTGTCCTGGAACTCACTCTGTAGACCAGGCTGGCTTTGAACTCAGAAATCTGCCTGCCTCTGCCTCCCAAGTGTTGGGATTAAAGGCGTGCGCCACCACTGCCTGGCTAAGTTTTAGAATTTAATCATATTTCTTCTGCCAGTTTATCCCATGTCTCCTTGATGTAAGTAATCAAAAGCATTTCTTCAGTAGCATTGGTTGAAGTGAGTCTTATGAATCCAGTGCGAGGGGATTAAATCCAAAGGAAGACTTGGACAAAACGGGGCTCAGGAAGGGAGGAATTTGCTTGTTTCCATAGGGACAACTCAGGGTCCTGATGGGGTTAGCCTCTTATCCTTTCCAGATGGTCTGATGGAGAGAGGACTTCTTGTTTGGGTTTAGACAAGATGGCTCCTTCTTTCCATCCTTTCTCCTCTCTCCCAATTAATGGTAGTCGGAGATTTGATACTTGTAAGAGAGTAGGACCCGGAAGGAATTAAGGAATGGTGTTAACATCCTGTGCAGATGGATATTTGTGCCTGGAGCCTCATGTTTATATGGTCTCCTCTGTGACTATCTAGGAAGCAGCCATCCCAAAACCATCCCAGACAACTTGTGTGGCATTCCCTTTGACGAACACAGCTGTTGGTGAAGCTCAGATAAGGTCTTTCACTCTGGCCACAGAACAAGTGACTGTAAAGTTGTTGGCCAGACATACCATAGATTTTAGAGTAAAACTCTTAAAAGTGGCCAAAATGTAAAGACTAGTAGAATTAATTAGTTATTAATTAACTTTGAGACAAGACAATCCATGCTGACTTTGAAATCAATATGTAGCCCAGGTTAGCTTTGAGCTCACAGCTAGTCTCTTGCCTCAGCTTCATGAACACTGGGATTTCGGGCATGAGCCGGAAATACTCTTCAGATACGCCTACATATTTCTTTTAGGCAGGAAGTGTGTAAGTCCTGGGAGTCAGTTCTTGTTTGTACATGACAGTTGATTCCATAAAGCATTGAGTGTGAAGCTGGCTGTATGGAGCAAGCTTTCTGGTGTGAGGTACTTGGTATGAGGACGAAGTTGCCCTAGCTCTTCACCATAGTGAAAATGCCTCCTAGCTCACTGCTTCCATTTGTGCTCTGTACAGGTTTAAATGGAGCATTTGATTCTGTTCTGCTGAAGTCACTGACAACTACTGGGGGATTGTATCTGTGCAGAAGTCTATGGAGATCAAGGAGACCCTGCCTAACTACAGTTGTAGCAGCTGCAGAGCCTGAGATGGGGCTTCCTCTCGTGTGGTCTTACTGTGCTTCCCAGGACTCAGTGTTCATAACCTGTCCCATCGCTCGGTTATATTTCTACATCACAACCAAAGTTTCCAAACCAAGTTAATATTTCTACGGCTTCTCACCTACATACAGGTCATCTTTGTGATCTCAAGTCCTGTGATGGGAGTCGTGCCAGTCTGGGCAGCCTGGTTATATGTCACTCCCTGCACTGACCTTAGTGCCTCTGAAATTCTGCCCCCTCTCATTTGAGGGGCTTGTGCTGTCCAGTGTCTGTGTACCTCAGGGCCTGTGCAGAACCTGTGCCTCAGTGTGGCCTCACAGACTGGATGCCGAGGTTACAGTTTGAGGTAGTATAGTTTGAAGGCAAGAGTCAGGAGACCTCTATTACTCAGAAATTGTGTGATGATATCTTTTTATTTGTTTTTAATGCTTTGTACATTATCTTTGACAGGCAAATACTAGTTAAATACTTGAAATCTTTTTAGTAACAAGCATCAAATTAACAGTTACAACATACTCGTTCTGTGTTAAGTTGTTGCATCTTTCTATGTCAGCCTTGACTTTGCAGCATCTGCAGGACAGGACTGGCAGCTCTCGTCAGCAGCTGGGGCTTGTGATGTGCTGGGATCAGGGTGCCAGGTTCATTTCAGCAGAGCACTTTGCTGTCTCATTGCGTTGCTGTTCTTGAATGATACAATGACGTGTCTCACAGTGGGAGTCTTTGATGGCAGGCTTGTTAGTGTGCAGCAGTATTTGAAGCAGAGAGGAATAAATTTTTTGAGTCAAGATAGAAATTGTTTTCTTATAGCATTTCCACTTGGATTTTGTCCATAGCCGTAAACAATGTACGTTGAGTTACAGTGGAGGTGGTCCTGACTTTTTTTCCCCTTCACTCTGTAAATGTCTGATCCTACTCAGAAGCAGAAGTCCCTCCTCCAACTCTGAATGATACCTAGGAATTATAATTCTACCAGGCATAAGCAGCGCCAGGATGCTTGATTCTTTGGGGTAAGTGGTAGAATATAGATTTTTGCAAAAAAAACAAAACAAAACCCAACCAACCAACCAACCAACCAAACAAACAAAAAACAGAAAAAAACAAAGGAAAGTCATGTCTCACTGAGTCAGTTGATTTGCTGTAGAGCAGCCATTGCTTTTAATACATACAGTGCCAGGGATACAGTTCTCACAAGCTATAACTTGTAAGAATGCTGTTGCGTTTAGATCTCTGATCATAAGATAGAAGGCTGACAGTGACAACCAGAGTTTAGACTGTTGACCCCCAACTGGACCCTTATCCAACCTTTATCTGGCTTGTAAACCAGGAAGAAACCTGTGTGTAACTAGCCTGTCTTACCATGCTGATGGTGTTTAACCATCCTCTTTCCCCTGTGCTTGGTGTACCTGGCCTCTCCAGAGATCTGTGGTACTCTCCTACTCTCCCTAGTTACCTTTCAGACTGGATTACTTGTTTCCTACCTGCAGAAAACACCACAAACCGTACTGTGATTTCAAAGGCTATTTAATAACCACAAATAGATCTGTGACAGAAAAAGATTCAGTCAGGATCTAGGTGCTAATATTGCTTCTGTGTTTGAAACTGCCTGCTGCCAAATATCCTGAGCATTTTAACTGTTCTTTAATAAGTGCAGTGAAGCTTGTGTGTGATCAGTGGGACAGGTATCTGCACAGGGCTTGAGTTGTACAAAATAAATGTCTGTTGGGAGCTCTGGAGAGGGTCTCCGTTGCCAGCACCCCTAGTGTGAGGACGCTGTTGGAGTTCTAGCCTCCATGTCTGCAAGAGCAGAGCCAGGACCAGGGGTGAAAGGCTGCTCTGAAATTCTTACTCGTTTACTTGAAGCTCCTTGGCCATCCCTAACTTAAGAGGCTCAAATGTAGTGTTTGAGTGGGCATGTCGCCAGCCCAAATAACATTTCTATTACAAAAGACTTGAAGTACTGACTCTCTGCCATCAAACACAGACTTATTTTTAAGCCATGAATCTACCTAGTGGTTTTCCCAAAATTTAGAGGTAACTAATGTTACAGAATTAACTTACTCCTCAATTTTTTTCTTCTCTCTGTCTTCCTCTTCCTCCCCACTTCCTCAACAGGGTCTTACTGTGTAGAGCAGGCTGGCCTAGAAGTCACAGAGATCTGCCTATCCTTGCCTCCTAATTGATGAGATTAAAAGCATGTACTCTTGTGCCCAGTGATACAGGAGAATTTTAAAAGAAACATTTTAGCTTAGAGAGGATTCCCTCCTCCTCCCACCCAGTTCATTTCTATTCTTCTGTAAAAAAAATTTTATCCACCACTATTATTCACGAATAAATGCTTTGTGAAGACAGTATTGGTGATCTAGACTTAGAATAGGATTCATATGAGGTGTGGCAAGGATTCCTCCACATTTGGGAGCAGAAGTACATGTAGGTATATTTCTGACAAGCCTGTCTTGCTGAGCCTCTCTCTTAGCAGCTGTAGCCCCCATTGCAGCACAGGCAGCGGGTCTGCACGCTCCAGCACTGTGGGTGAGCACTGCTGTCTGTCCAGCACTGTGGATGAGCACTG
>NW_021605140.1:1894277-1904127 GCF_004785775.1 Grammomys surdaster | reverse complement strand
GAGCACTGCTGTCTGTCCAGCACTGTGGGTGAGCACTGCTGTCTGTCTTGCCTCCAGATTTGCTGCCTGGTAACTGGATGGAAAGGTCTACCTGTGGCCTTCTGTTGTTGGGCCTTGAGCTTTCTCTTCCTCTCTCAGCCCTTATGGTGTGGTGCAGTCTTTCACCAAGTCACTTCCTTGCCTCTGGGCCTGTGGGCTAGTACGTGCTGTCACCACTGTTCTCTGGCCTCTGTTTATTGCATCTTGGAGATGGCCTCACGTGAGTGAATGAAGTCCACGAGAATCACTCCAGACCATGTGTGCCTCCTCTTAGGAAGCATGTTTTGTATATCCATCATTCCTTCATACTGCACTGTAATTACATTAGTGCCATCAGCCTTGACACAGCCTTGACACTGCTGCACTGTTTGTCAGAGTGATTCTTGGTAGTTCCCATGTATACAGTGAGTATACTATATACATGCATAGTGGGTACTTACCATGTGTGCAGTGAGTAGGTGGGTAAACAGAAGAGGAGAAAGAGACTGGCTTTCTGGTGTCTACTCTGACCTACTCAGCCCTTAGGACACAAGGCAGTGAGCTGCATAGATGCTGGGATAGAGAGTCTGTTTCCAGTTGTGCTTCTTGCTGACAGAGATGGAGCATGGAGCTCATGCGCACTGCATGGCACACTGCACGGCACACTACACGGCACGCTGCATGGGTGTGGCAGCCTTCATCCCTGACTGGAAGACTGTTGAAGCACTCAGTACTCACTTTCTCCAGGCTCTTTATGGAATAATTCTTGCTGGTTGCTGGGCATCAGAGCTGCAGAGTAAGCAGGGTAGGGTAGGCTTTGCCTTTAAGTTTTTCCAGAGTTGGGGTGGGGACGGATGCACTTAGGCACACCCCATCCTCAGTGTGTAAGTGCTAAAGTGATGGGTGGAGATGAAGATAGATGATTGACATACGAGGACATTAGGCCCTGTGTCTTCTTACAGACATTAAGTTCTCTCCGGGCAAGTAGTGCTGCTCCTTAAGCCTGTCCTCTCAGAGCAGTAGGTTTGAAGGCAAAGCCACTTGAGAGGCAGTGCCAAGGTCTTAAAGCAGCAGGAAGCCCTGGCTTCAGGCTGCTTTGCATGTTTGGCATCCGTGTTAGGTGGTTACATGGCACAGGCAACCACAGTGTCACTTTACACTCTAAGGTGGAAGGAACAAAGAATGGACTCTAAGCAGCCCTTCCCTTTAAGCCGTCTCTCCTAAGACATGTATGTTTCACCAGCCAGGTCTTAGTGTTGACTCATGCATGTAGCTTCAAGGGAAGCCCTGGCAGGTCCTATAAAGCCAGGTGTCTTGCCTCCTGTAGACCAGCTCAAAGTTCACTTGGCAATGAAAGGAAGGTAGAGAGTGGGTATTGGGTAAACAGTGGGCCTCAGTTGTCCCACTTGCACACTCCACATTTAGTGAGTGTGTGGGTGAGGGAACGCACTGGCCATGGAGAGTCCAGGCATTTGGTGCTGATGCTGTGTTACGGTCTAAAGATGTGGTTTGGTTTGGTTTTTGCATTGCTGGGGATCAGACTGTAAATGCTCCACTAGTTAGCTACACAGTAAACGGGACTGATCGCATTTACTTAAACAGTTTCACTGAATTACTGTTTCTGACTTCTAGGATCAGTGTATACTTTATCTTCTGTATTTATGGACATATTCCCAGAGGCTTGTCTATGTGTCTGTGTGTGTGTGCGCGCGCGCGTGTGTTTCATTTTTAATCTTTGTTCTGAGGAGATTTTCCTGACATGCGTGTTGAAGTCTGTGTAATGTATTATTGGGAAGCAGTGTTGAGACGAAGAGCTAGCTGAGCGCTTTGGTCCAGGTCTGTAGTCCTAGCATGTGCTGGATAAAGTAGGAGCATGGTGACTCAGCCAGCCTGGGCTACACAGGAGGGTCAATCTTTCTGTGTCTCTTGAAATAATTAAAGGGAAAAAAGGTATTCCCAGAACTTTTAAGCTTCTTAGAACTTGAGGCTGATTAAAAGTTTCACAGATCACATCCATCCCAGGCATCCTTAGCAGATGTGTAGAAGGGAATTCATGGATGGCTCTTTCATCTTACCTCTGAATAGAGGTCATAAGAAACTCTGTCTCCACTGTGTGTGGGGCTCTTCTATGGGTCAGGGCGGCCCTGTGAACTTGTACTCTGGGGAGCACAGTTCCTGTGAGGCAGCCTAAATAGGTTTTTGTTGGCATACTTTTGGGGCATCCATGTGCTCTGCACAGCACTGAGACACTTATGACTTCATTCTGGTGTGCTGAGCAATCGGAAATGAGTTTCCTCAAACCATCCTCATGTGAAGAAAAGGCTCCTTGTGTCAGCTATGTAAGGACATCCCGGGACCCTCAGCTGCAGGGTGCTCTGTCTTCTCAGCTGCCTCCTTGCCTTATGGACGCCAGTTCCAAGAAGAAGAAGAAGGCTTTGTCTGTTGTATAGAAAACTAGTGTCACTAAGGCTTTGTTCAAGCAACTTAATTGCTTAAAAGCCTGGCGAGACGTTCTTCACCAGATAATAATTTAAATAAAGGTTAAATTTAGAACCCTACTTATATTAGTTTAAAAATAGCCATTGCCTTTAGAAAGCTGATATGACACACTAGGGCCTGAGGGCCTATTATCTGAATTCAATTTCTGTAGGTCTGTGTTAGACATTCAAAGGCAGTGAGCACTTGAAACTGTTTGAACCCACGTGCAAACCATCCGGCTTGAGACTTGGGGTTCAATATCTGGTATGTATGTTGGCTTTTTAATTCATTAGAGAATAGAATCTGATTTTTGTACAGTAATTTTATTGGATTTTTTTTAGTTTGATCAGGAAATATTAGAGCTCATAGTGGAAAAATTTAGAGGCTAATTTTATGTTGGTAAAGTCACTGTGCTGCTATGCTTCATAGTTTATTTAGAAAAGGCAGAGTGTTCCCTTAGAGGGCAGTGTAAGCATCATTAACACAGAAGGGAGTGTGAGAGGAGGAGCAGCTCTTCCCTAGGCGGGAAGTCAGCTGCCAGGCCTGTAACTGTGAGCATCACCTGTGGAGGGAAGCGTCAGCCCAACATAAGAAGATTCCCTCACGCCCGTCTGTCATACGGGTATGCACCTAACATGTAATGCAGTGAATAAAAGGCTGGCCTTGAGTACTTTTTAGTTATCAGATAAATGAACATACATTGCTATTACATTGTTGTATTTGAGTCATTGCCTTAAATTTTATGTGAAATTGAAAAAATGACCAAGCTTAAAACAAATATTTGAATTAATTTTACTTAAGGGGGAAAATACTATTACAACCTAGAGTCAATATTTTATCTACATGACTTAAAAATGTAAAAACACTGGACTGAAGAGATGACTTAGCAGTTAAGAGCACTGCCCGCTCTTCCAGAGGACCCATCACAGGCATGGAGACTGACAGCCATCTATAACTCCATTTCCAGAGCCTCTGACACCCTCTTCTGGCCTTTGTGGGTACCAGGCATGCATTTGTGCACAGACATACATACAGAAAAAAAAACAAACCAAAACAAAAAACCCCATCCATACGCATAAAGTAAAATGAAACAGGTGAAAGACATTTAAATTCTTTTCTTTTCAGTTATATGTGTGTGTGTGTGTGTATGTGTGTATATATATATATATATATATATATTTAGTTTCTGTGTGGTGTGTGCACAAGTGCAGGTACCAGTGGAGGAGAAAGGAGTCAGGGCCTTGAGCCCCGGCTGCGATCGGTTGTGGCATGCCTGCTGGAATGGAACTCAGGTCCTCTGTAAGAGCAGTAGTGCTCTCAATCGCCAAGCTATGTCTCCAGCATGTTTCCGCTAGGTTTGTTTTTGTATAGGAATACTTATCTTAGTTTCTGGACCCCATTCTTCCATGGTTTTAATGACTGTCATCACTCACCTTGGTGAATAGTTCCCTTGAGGCTGAAACTTTTAATGATGCTTGTGTTTGACATTATGTCTCTTTGATATTTCAGCAACAGTAAATCATATATTAATTTGAAACCCTACTGTGTCTATAATGTTATTTTCTTACATCACAACAAGTGTCATTGAAAAGAAAAAAATATGGGGAGATTTTAAGTGCATTTTGTTTGTAGGAGGAAATATTGTCCATATTGTTACAGTATTTGATATATTTCTGATATAAAGCTACTATGGATATTTTTGGATTTTATAACTCATTCTTTGGATAATTTCAAGATCACCATGCAATTGAATTGTCGTATAGTGACATTATCTGAGACAGTGGAGAAGGTTCTATTATTTTTTTGTCATTTGTTGTCTATCTATTTAGACAATGCCAAGTACTTGTCTACAGTAGCCACTTTTATTTATCACGTAAATGCTGAATCTGTTAAAGACAATGCAGCCTTCAGTATTAGCTACCCAATAATAATATATGTATCTTATAGACAACATTTTCAGTCAATGGCTCTAGAAATGGAGGTGTTTATTGTATAACTTGGTATTTTTAAATCTCTCAATCTTTAATGTTTTGTAGGTTGCTTGGTGCTAGTAGTTTACCTGTCTTACTCCTCAGAATCCTCCCTTTGAGGAGTTAGAACGTCCATGTTTAAAAACTAAAAGAAATATACTGGTGGATTTCTGACTGTTGCAAAGAAGCTGTCGACTACTAATTGGCTCTGGAAGTCTGGATGCCAGTCTTGATTTTGTTTTCCAGTGATACCTTCATTTCACCAGATGCTTTTTCTGAACTGACTGCAGCTCTTTGAAACTGCTCTGTCTTTGCTCTCTAAAATATGAGTGGCAGTTGAAGGCAGCCCTCTTTTGTTTTCGTTTGGTTTGGCTTTTTCTCACGCCATCCTGTATCTCAGGCATCATGCTAAGCTCTAGGAAGATAGTGTTTTCCCAAGTGATCATCATAGAATGTGTGGGTTAGGGGACAGCATAAAATAAATAAGACCACCATATGAAAGCATCTACACCTAACAGGAGACAGTAAGACGATGTGAGAACCCGAGGATCCGTGGATTTTTAGTCATCTAAAAGTTTAGTCTTCAGCCCCTGGTATTTATTAAAAAAACAACTGAACAAGAAGCAAGATGAGCAAGAGCCTTGTAGACTACATTTTCAGACAGTTGTATATGAAAAATTCTGACTGGTGAGCATTGGTGTTCTCACTAGGTTAGCACCTCAAAATTTGGAAGATTTGCTGGATCCTCTGCAGGCTTTTGGACCGCGTCAGTAATTTGAGATTTGATATTAGCTGTAAGGAGGAACCTTGAATGACTTTAGATAAGTAGATAAACAAACTGACAGGAAGGTAGTGACAGGCCTTTATGGAGGTTTTCTGAGCTGTGAAGGGATTGGTTACTCACCTCATGCCCGACACCCGTCCCCTGTTGGCGTATCATGTTGGTGCGTTTCAGAGCCCTTCCTTGGCTGCGCTTTAGGCTGTCCGGTACCTAGCGCTATTGTCTTACTTGTGCCCTTGAGTTTGAGCAGAATGTGATGTGGAGGAGAGGAACAGAGCCTCTGAGCTTGGGGACCTGGGTTCTATTCTTACCTGAGGAAAGAAGAGACTGTCTATGCTCCGAGGGAAATTCTCTGGTAGCCCATGTCTGTCGGCACATTCTTGTTTAAACTTGTCTGATAGTGAGGGGCCAACAGAGGCTGCATAGGTCTGCAGCAGAGACAACAAGGTCTTTGTTTGGACCCTTTGAGAAACACTGGCCAGTGTATTCAGGGCTGAAGTGCAAAGAAGTGGTGTGTTAGCTTAGATTTCCTGTGTGCAGCCTGATGGCATGGCTACAAAAGGATTCGCCAAAGGGAGCATGTGTGGATCCCTTGAAGTTTCAAAAGAGCTGAGGCAGGAGAGAATTTGTTAACATAATGTTGATTTTATTAGTTCAGAAATGTAAAGTTTCAGTATAACTATGTTTTCCCAGCAATATAAAAGATCAGGTCAGTGAGTTCTGAGGAAGAGGTGGGAGTTGTTTGCAGGCCACATTCTCAGCGTGTTCCTCTTGTTTACCCTCTGTAGTTGGGAGTGTGGCAGAGCTGTTGAGTTGTGTGGCCATTGTTGAAATGAGCAACTTTATCTTTGCCTGTAGATGGCACTCCTAAGAGCCCGGAGACTAAATCATTTCAGACTGTGTCAGGACTCTCCAGCATTATCTCCTTGGTGTTCTAGAAGTTCCGAAGGCCAGTCTTCTGAGCGGAGCCTTTAAGAAACCGTGATAAGGCCTTGTGACCTGGAGCTTGGTTGTTGCTGAGCTGTGCTGTTCACTGCTTGTGGCTCCTGAGCTTCCCAAAGCTGGTTTAAGGGTCCCAGGACAGGCTTTATTGTACCTGGGGAAGGCCTTCCTGGACTCACTTCATCTTCTCCTTAGGGAGGTCCGTCATTTTCATACATGGATTTTATCTGTAATATTGTCTTTCTTTTGTTCCCTCCAAGGTGTGCACCCACCATATGTGTTCCTTCAGCCTCTTTGAAATGTCCCTTTGAGGGAGGTACTGGTCTTGATCTAGTACTGTGTTTGCATTCCTTGCTTTCCATGGCTCTGCAGGACTAAGAAAGTAATTCAGTTGACTGCTGGGGTGACCAAGGACACATATTGACATCTCCCACTCTTGAAAATATGCTTTAATAAGATGTCGCTGAGAAAGTAGTTCTTACTAGAAGCCAGCTCAGGATGTCTTTTGGATTACTGCTCCAGAGCACAATGGTGTCTACACCGTTTGAGCAAAACTGATGAGGGAAAGTCAGAATTGTATTCAAGCTGGTAATGATGCAGTTACAATGCAGATGTACTTGGAAAGTGGGGTCAGATGTTCTAAGAGGAATGCTGTCAATTGGTATATGCAGCTTGTTAGGTGTTCTTTAAGTTAAAGACCTTCGCACCGTAGATAACTGTTGACTCAGGAAAGCCCATGTTTAATAGTGACTGTACATCATCCAGGCCCTTATTTAAACAGGAGTCTCTGATTTGGAGGTACACATGGCATGGGCATCGAGAAAGCAGACCTCTACTGGGCTGCGGCTTTCCTATGCTTCTCTCCAATTTGGAGTCCTTTAGAGCTCACTTTGTGTTGCTTTATGCCGTCACTTCTGTACACATGTCCTCTGTTGACTCATGACATGCCCTTCTACTGGCAGTAGTCCTTGTCGTGCTTAGTGCTTGGAAGTTTTCAGTCTTTTGCCATTGACTTTGCTATTGTAGTGTTGTTGTTGTTTTTAATTCTCTTTATAAGGCTGAGGAAGTTCCCTTTGATTACTGTTGATGAGAGTTTGTTTTAATCGAGAATGTGTATGTTCATGCATTTGTGTACGTGTACGTGTGTGTGTGTGTGTGTGTGTGTGTATGGGTGTATGTGTGAAGGCAGAGATCAATGTTAGGTACCTTCCAGTTTACTTTTTTTTGAGACAGGGCTTCTCTATGTAGCCCTGGCTATCCTGGAACTTGCTCTGTAGACTAGGCTGGCCTTGAACTCAGAGATCTGCCTACTTCTGCCTCCCAAGTGTTGGGATTAAAAGCGTTCATCACTGCTGCCCAGCTTCCATCTTGCTTTTTGAGATGGTGTCACCCAGTGAATCTGACGCTTACTGTGTTGATTAGACTGGCTAGTGAGGCCCTAGGATCGAGCTACCTGTCTTTCCCTCCTCCCTAGAGTTTGGTGCTTGCACACACTTGGCATCACACCCAACTTATGTATGGGTGCTGGGATCTGAACTCAGGCCCTCAGTAGCGCTCACCCTCCTGAGCCATCCACCTGGCTCCAGTGTTTAACTGTATAATCCTAAAAGGAAGAGGTTGTATGTGTGCCTTCCCTTGTGTGTGTACACACGTGTTATCTCTGCCTTGCTTTGGCATTGTGTGAAATTGGATTCATAGGGCGACTTGGAAATCTTCTGTTATCTAGACATTTGTGAGGGATTGGATTGTTTCTTTTTTAGACTGTTCTACAATAAAGCCATCTGGGCCTGGGATTTTTCTGTGTGGAAAGATTTTTAATTACTAATTCAGTTTCTTTTTATAGACTTACTTTTTCTTCTTGAGCCAGTGTTGATTATTTCTTTATACCTTTCTTTGAGTTTGATGTGTCCTGCTTACCTTGTTTGGTGCTTGCCTGGTGTTGCCCCTGAAATCCCAGTGGAACCCATCTCCACTGTAAGGCATTACATCGGTGGAAACTGATCTAACTGTGCTGTTGGATTAGGGTATGATACGCCTGATGCAGAGCCAGTGTGTAGACTAGGCAGAGACGGCATTTCACACACCTTCCCTGCATGCCTGTGTCAGAACACCACCAGCAGAAAGCTTTCCTAGATGCAAGCGAGCTTCAGCCCTAGTCCAGAACTCCAGGCCTCAGGTCTTCTCAGCTGGTTTCCATGCTGTGTCTGGTGGCAGAATTCTGTTCTCAGGAGCTTCACAGTCTTATTGCACTGTCAGCACTTGATGTTCTTCCTCACTGAGGTGATCGATGGGCTCTGTTCTGTTCTGTTCTGTTCTGTTCTGTTCTGTTCTGTTTTGTTTTGTTGTAGTTTTTCCTCTTTCTTGGTGACTCTAAGTAGTAAAAAATTGTCAATTTTATTGATTTTTTTTTCAAAAAACCAACTTTTGGCCTTATTGTTTTCTCTGTTATTAATTAATGTTTAGTTTATTAAATGACATGAGTTGAGGTCTTTCTTTTGCTCTGTTAAAGTTTAAAAATATAATTCTGAAGATATGGCTCAGTGGTTAAGAATGCTGGCTGCTTTTCCAGAGGTCCTGAGTTTAATTCCCAGCAACCACATGGTGGCTCAGAACCATCTGTAATGGGATGCGATGCCCTCTTCTGGCAAGCAGGTGTACATGTAGATAGAGCACTCATATACATTAAGTAAGTAAGTAAGTATATACATACATACATACATACATATACACACACACACACACACACACACAAATAAATGTTTAAAAAGAAAATTCTGTATCAGACTTAGCTGTATTATGTGAATTTAAAGTTTTATGATATTAATATTTAACTTTACTTTTGATTGTTTTCTGACCAGTGAGTTGTTTAAAAATTTGTGTTGACTTCTTCCAGGATCTTTTGGTGTATAACTTGAACAAATTTTATACCAGCCCAGTCGTTACTGTGAGTTTTACCAGACTTGCTTTGAGACACTGCAGATGTCCTTCCTCCTTGGGCCTTGAGCTGTGTGTCCTGCTGTGATGTTGGTCAGGTGGCTGAGTGCTTGTCCACAGTTCCCTGAATTTTATTCTATTTTTGGACTGGTGGTTGTACCCATTACTTAAAGTGGATGCAGAGGTTATAGGTGAGCTGTCTCTCTCTTCAGACCAGTCTGCTGGAGTGCATTCCCTGGAGTTGAGTTACATCTCCCTGGTGAATTAACCTGCCCTCGTTCTGTGTCTTTCCCCTTTGTTGTGTAGTGATTTTATGTCTTAGCATCTTTTTTCCTAACAATGGTATAGTAGCCCACCTTAGTACCCACTGTCTCTCTCTCTCTCTCTCTCTCTCATGCAGTGCTGGTTATGATCTTTGATATACATTAAAGTATGCAGCATGTTTTCACTTTTCTCTGTGAACAGTCTACCAGGGCCGAGTGGCGTTACTGTACAGCTTTAAGGGGGCAGATGGTCACTGCTCGTGCAGGTTCTGCTGACTTCAGTCATTGTGAGTGATACGTCCTCTTGTTTGCAGTCCTCTGTCATGCTCTTTCATAGCTAGTAGCACTCTCTGGTCTGTTCTTCTGGCTCCTTTTGAGATTGCCAGTTATTGTAACGACTTAGATGTCAAATGGAGTCATCTAGTGTAATGAGAGTTGCTGCTGCCCCTCCTCCTCCTCCTCCT
>NW_021605140.1:1868717-1894177 GCF_004785775.1 Grammomys surdaster | reverse complement strand
CCTCTCCCCCTCCTCCCCCTCCTCCCCCTCCCTCCCTTCTTCTTCCCTTGCTTTTGAGATTCATTCAAGTGGCGGTGTCTGTCTGTAGCTTGCTGCTTTCTATTGCTGGACAGGTTGCTTGTATAGTTACCACTGAAGGACACTTTGGCTAATTCCAGTTTGGTGTGCTGCTGAGTAGAACTGCCATAAACATAGCATTCGGGCAAGCCCCACCCCCTTTTCTCACAGCTCTGAGGTTTGAACCCAGGGCTTTGATCAGTCTAGGCAAGTGCTGGTTCCTTGAGTTTATCACCTACCCACAGTCTCCTTAGCTTTTGTTTCTCCAAGGAGATGTGCAGGTGTGTGATTTTGAGTCCTAGGTAAGAGTGTTACAGAAACCCACCAAGCTGTTCTCAGGAGTAGCCAAGTCACGTGTGCCATGTGCCCCATCATGTCTGTTTGAGAGTTCCCGTTGCGTTCTTTTGACAGTCCTAGTAGCTACAGAACATGTCACCCCATGGTTTTAATGTAAATTTCTCAATAGCTTGTGATTTTAAATGTCTCTCATTCATATATATGTGTGTGTGTGTGTGATATATATATATATACATATATATATTTTTTTTCCTTCTTTTGTCTTTGGTGAATCTTCCTTTCAGTGTAGGCTTTCTATGAACAGTTTCTGAGAAAAATTATTTGAAGCCTCTGGGATGTTGTTTCTCGATAGCAGAGGTCACTGTGGGATTGCAGCTGTCGGGTGGTTTGGTAATGTGGCGCTGCACCTGTCCCTCTTTCAGTTCATGTTTGGTCCTTAGTCGGAGCTCTTGTGGCCCCTCCCCCACTTCACTCAGTTGTGCTGCTTTTATGCAGTAATCTTAAGTTAAAGCCCAGAAACATTAGAGAGTTGATGAGATGCTCTCAGGAACAGCCCCAAGTGAAGCCCTCAAACTCTGACCTGACCAGACCCCACAGAGCACTCCAGGTTGTGGTTCCGTAGCTGCACCAGGTGTTGTCCAGAGGGCTCAGCTGCCCAGCTTCATGGCTGCCCAGCTACCACAGCCTTTGAGAAGCCTGTGGGTGTTATTGAGCAATCCCAAACACCAGCACGTTTCTCTTTGGAGAATTTGTCTACCTACGTGTAGGCTTTGGCACAACGTTTCCTGGCTCTACTGATGCTCTCCTGGTAAGTTAGTTACTGAGTGCAGAAGAATCGTATTTAACTGTAGTTTTCCAATAGTCTCTGAAAGCTCCTATACTAATTTTTGATGATGTCTTATGGCAAGTTTTGTTGAAAAGCCTCTTATAAGCTGGGTGCTGTGACACTTGCAGCACTTGGGAGGTAAAGGCAGGTGGATGTCTGTGAGTTAAAGGGCAGCAGGTTCTACAAAGTGAGTTCACTTTGTACTGTTCTCCTTATAAAGTGAGAACAGACAGAGCTACATACAAGACCCTGTCTCAAAACAAAACAAACTCTCTTGAACCATTTTATACATTGGATATTTTCAAATTCTTTAGAGTTTCCAGAGGAGTCTGTCTGAATTCTTATCAGTATTAATATAAACAGTGACAACGAAGACTTAAATATTAAATACTGACTAAGAAGAGATGGACTTTGATCAGGATCACTTCCTGAAATTTCTCAGCTGAGTGACTCCAAGACATGTGTTAAAGAGGTTTATAAAGACAAACCCATAGGCCATTGCACTTTCCCATGAGGCTTTGTTGGAAAATAACAAGAACTACAACTCCCAATAGTCTAGGATGTTATCTGGTCCTTGGGCAGGTGGGGCTTACAAGTTAATTTTGGGTATTACAGAGCTTTCCATGTTCTTTCCACATTTGTTATGTCATTTGGTGTAATTAGTAGGAATGGAACTTAGGCATCTTAGTGACCGGGAAGGGGACTTCTCTATGTGTCCTTGTCTCCCAGCACTGACAGGCGCACATCAGCTGTCAAGGATGCTTGTGTACACGCCCGTGTTATAACATGGCGGTTGTTGTACAATACAGATCTTAAGTAATCAGTCTCATTGTTTCTGTTCTCATTTCAGCATGTGAACTGGGCTCGCCTTTCAGTGTAATAGAGAAATTATTGTTCCCTCTGCATTATCATTAGTCTAGTTTGAGTTAGGGGATTTTAGGACCATAATTTGAATTTCTTCCTAATGAGTAAACAGAACCTATTTTGAGGGATATTTGTAGGGTTCAGCCTCTACTCTAGCCCACCACCCAGCAGAGGTAGTGGAAGAGAAAAGTTATTAGGATATGGAGGAAGTGGACCTGTTAAGCAGTAGTTCTTTGGGGGCAAGCTCTACCTTTGGTGGCAGTTCAGTCTCTTAGCAGCTCCAGACCAGTCCTAGGCAGGCAGGCAGCACACATGAACTGGAAGCTGCACACCAGTCCTTTCAGCAAGCAGACACCAGGCACAAACCAGCAGCTGCTCTCTAGTCCTGAAGAAACCTTTAGGCTCGCCAGCTGGCCCGAGGTGTAGCCTTGGAAGCAGCAAACTGCCACAGGAACCTCACAAGCAGTTCTTGGACGAGCTTCTCTCAGTGGCAGCTTTACGAGCAAACTAAACCAATGCTCAGCGCTCATCTCTCACTGTCCGTGGGGACATAGTTATACTCCTTCATCTCAGGTCCTTCCACATGTTGGCTATATCAAGACATCCTTTAGCCTGTGTCAGCTTTAGCAAGACATCATTTGACATAACTAACTTTCCAAAGAAGCTAGAAATTTCCACTTCAGACATTGTTTAAAACAAGTAGAGATTAAAATGTCCCTGACTGCAATGGCAGCATGAGATGTGCCCACCTGACATCAGGCATCTGCTTTTCTTCAAGCTCAGATGACTTCCAGGATTAGATCTATATTTGTGAGTACATACATACATATATGCACACACACATGCACACACAGACACAGACACACAGACACACACAGACACAGACACACACACACACACCCCAAAACAACAGTCATCTGTGCTCTATTTGCTTGAATTAAAATACTCATATAGGTGTCATAGGTATAGCTCAATGGTACATAATATTTTTTTTTTTTTTTTTTTTTTTTTTCGCGACAGGGTTTCTCTGTGTAGCCCTGGGTGTCCTGGAACTCACTCTGTAGACCAGGCTGGCCTCGAACTCAGAAATCCGCCTGTCTCTGCCTCCCAAGTACTGGGATTAAAGGTGTGCTTCACCACCACCCGGCGGTACATAATATTCTTATTATACTTGTAGTAGTTTGTTTAGTGCTAGGGACTAAACAAACTAAAACTTGCAAAACACAGTGTATAGACTTATAGACTTGTTTCTGGTGGTTAACACCTTGCTGTAGACATACTCCTTGATGCTGAGTTAGTCTTAGGAACCTGTGCTTTTGGGTGCTGAGGATGGAAATCAGCACCCAGAACACGCAGCACTATCCTGCACTTCATCTCTGAACTGTTCCGTCAGCTGTACTTACTCTTAGTTCACAGAGATGGGAGTGTTTGCATTGCATTGAAATTGGCTCTATGAAGTTGATAAATTGAATGGCAGGACTAAGAAGCTCTTCATTAAAATAAAAGGTTAAATGACAAATTATAATAGGAAGAGATTTTGTATGATTTGTAGCATTATAGCTGCATTATATAAAGAATATAAAAGAATAACACTAACTGTATTGAGAGATACAACACTTGAACAAGCAGTTCATAGGAAGATGCATATTGGTTAAGAAGTCTAGATGTCCTCAGAGTCATTTATTAGGGAAGTACAAATTAGATGCATGGTGATATAACATTACAGTCTTAGCAGGATAGCATGTGAGGCAGGCTGCTCATCCAGGTCCAGTGCAGGTGAGACAGGCCGCTCATCCTGGTGCAGTGAAGGTGAGACAGGCCGCTCATCCTGGTGCAGTGAAGGTGAGACAGGCCACTCATCCAGGTGTGGACCAGTTGAGGCAGGCCACTTGTCCAAGTGTGAAGCAGCTGAGGCAGACCACTCATTAGGTGTGGAGCAGGTGAGGCAGGCCACGGAGCCTCATGTGGAGCAGGTGAATTGAATTATGTGTGCTGCTCCTGGAAGTAAAACTTGACCCAGTCTTTGACTTGCATTTGTACTCCCAGGGGTACAGATCCACCAATAAGTCATGTGTGCTCTAGGAGAATGTCCGGTTTCAGAGTGGCAGTTACAAGTTCAAGCTAGAAAGTAATAAAGCGTTCATCAATAGCACTGGGAAATTGTACTTTGGTGTGTTGTTTATGACTTGATATAAATGTTCTTTTTCTCTTGCTGTACCTGAGCCGCTCAAAAATGGGCTGAAACAGTCTGTGGTGCTGGCAGTCACAATGACCATAGGCTTTGGAAGTCACCAGGACCTGCTGAGGCGACAGCAGTGCCATTTGTTAACTGAGCAGTGTACACAGTAGGCCACATTGGCAAAAACTTGAATCATGCACTTAGCAGTTGTGGGCTTTTATGTGCATTTTAACTTTATAAATCATCTTGAAAAGCCCACTAGTCATGTTTCCCCTGCTGTGTATCAGTCACGTCCTGGAACACTAGCCAGTCACTGCACGGCTGCCTTGGCCCTGACTGGTATCCAGGACTCTCCTACCTTCAGGGATTGAGGCATGCATTTGGCTGTTTTGGTTTTACTATTTCAAAGGCCTTGATGAACTTTGAATATTTTAAAGGACCAGAAAAAAATCTTGACTACTAAGCTGGGAATAAACTACCCTGGTTTTATTTTTTTTCCTCTGGTTTTATTAAATATAAAAGTTTGCCAGTATTTTAAAAGTGTTTTGAAGAACCAAAGCACCAATAAAATCATATTATTAGTAAACTAGCCATTCCAGACAAAATATTTTTCTCCTGGACTAGCATAGATTAATATAACTCATTACTAATAAAGTTCATTATAATAGGATTGTATTGTGCTCATGCCTTCATGAGATACCTCATTCCTACCCCACACACTGACGGCAACTGGCTCTGCTTCTGTGCTTTGTATAGCAGCATCCTTCTACAGGGTGTAGTGCATTTGAGGACAGGGACTGCCCATTTATTTCTCCTAGTATATTCCATAGCTTACATTACGTAGCCAGAAAATGTTGGTTTCTCCACTTCTGTCGTAGGCTTTGTGGTTAAACACCACGCACATGCACACTCGCACACACGTGTGCGCACACATGCATCTCAGAAAACTTAAATTTTATTGCATACTTTTTTCTTTTGTAGAACAAAGTTGTAATTTATTGTAAAATGATCTTGAAATTTTTAGCTCTCATGCTTCTGGCCTCCTTTCCCTGTCCATAACATATGTCAGTGTGATGAAGTTTGTCTAAGTTTAGTTTTGAATGAGGTATATGATATTAATTAGAAAGAGGAGATTTGGTAGGCTAGCTCATTTTGTCCTAAGAACAGTGTGTGTGAAAATAAATTATAGCCACACAGCTAGAAGGTTGTGATGGAATTTTATAGCAATTTCTTAATTTGGCTTTGATGTTGAACCCATCTGTAAATATTGAGAGTCCTAAGTCTAACCACCCTTAGAAGTTAAGTTCCCTGGAAAGGGGGAGGGCATGGCAGTTTAACATGCTGATTCTATTGATTTGATCTTGCAGTTTCTAGCAGCTTTAGGAGAGGAATATGTTAGTTAAATTTGTTAGTTGACAGTCGACAATTATTAGTAAAATATTTGAAAGTTTGCTGTGTGTGCCAGCTTAGAGTGATTGTGTGTAAAATTGGTAATTGCCAAAGGTACTGTGTATGGAAAAGTTTTAAGTAATTTTCTTTATAACTTCCAGATATCTTATTTGCTGAGCCTAAAACACCAACAAGATTGCCATTAAAAACATGTTGAATATGTAAGATTTTAGACCAACTTAAGATTTATGAGAAGGCTGAAAAGATACTGATACATATTTTAAATTGCCCTCAGTCATTGTTGTTTACCAAATACTTTTTACCAAAAATGTATTTTATTTTACTTATTATTTGAGACAAGATCTTCTGTAGCTCAGGCCTTGCAGTGTGGTCTAAGGAGGCCTTTAACACCTAATCCTCCTGCCTCCTCAAGTGCTAGGATTATGTCATATAAAGGTATGAGTTATTGTTGCTGGCAAGCTTAATTTTCAAAAATGTGTTATTTTTTTCTTTATGTGCATCTGTGTGCCTGGCTGCATGTGTGCGTGCCACTTGTGTTTCTGCGACCGTCAGAGGCCAAGGCCAAAAAAGGGCATAAGGTGCCCTGGAAATGGAGTTCCAGGCACTGTGAGCCACCATGTGATTGCTGGGAACTTAACCTGGGTCTTCTGTGTAATCAGCAAGTGTTTTAACTGTTGAACTCTCTCTTGAGCCCCCAAGTTTAATATTTTTTTTTCATAAAACTATCTTCTGATTTTTGCTTAGTAGAAAACTATTTGCCTTATAGTTGATTATGTTTAGATAAAAGTGTGGCACCTCAGTTGTCTTTTTTCCCCACTTATATATTTTCTTGTTCAACATAGTGTCAGGCAGTGGAGTGCTATGAATGGGTGTGCATTATGCAGATCCGTGATCTTCATTTCTGAGCATCAATAAGCTGTCGAATAAGCATCATCAGTATCATTTAATTAAAGAACCTGTAGTCTGACTGAAATGCATCTTTTATATTTTTATAAACCAAAAAGAAAGTAGCTTGAAATTTGTATTCTGTGGTAGTTATCTAAATAACATGAACAAGGAGATGATAAAGGCAAGAATGGGCCACATTTTATTTCCTGGTAAGCTACAGAATAGTATACGTTGTTAAGAGCTTTCACGTACAAGGCTGTGCTGAGGTGACAGTGTTATAGGCCATGTTTTAGTTGAGCAGTGTTGAATAGAGAGGGAACACGGTTAGCACCATGGTGAATATTTGCTGCTCCGATACTTTGGTTTCCTTTTGTGTTTAGCTGGGGACCTCCAGCATTTCCAGTGTCCATACATGGAGTTGTCACCTGAACCCTAGGTTTCCTTCTTGGTGAAGTACTGTTGGAGACATTTTGTAATCATTGTATCTTTAAGAAGATAGGAAGAATCGTGGAGCGGTGATGGACATCTTTAATTGCATTACAGGTGAATAATCTAGGAGCTCTGGGCCAGCCCCTAGTGTATATAGTGAGTTCCAGGTTAGCCAGGACTACATAGTGACATTCCGTCTCTAAAACAAACAAACAAACAAACAAACAAACAAAAAAACAAACACAAATGGACAAAAACCCCAGAACATTTTCAATGAAATACATTTTGTAGACATTGTTGAATACTTCTTGAGGGCAAACTAATGAAACCAAGTAAGCTGCAGTTTGTAACTCTAGTCTTTGCCTACAGGATCACTGAAAACCATTTCCCTAGTTTCTGGGTCTTACAGATCCATCAAAACCTTTTCCCCAGTTTCCTTCCCATTCTTACTTTTAGTTTTTCTCTCTACTGACCATTTGACCCTATTTTCTGAACTTTAATTTTTGAAAATTATTTTATGCATGTGTGCATGCCTGATGCCTGCGTAAGTTAGAAGAGAAGAAAGCATGTGTGCTTTCAGACTAGAATGTTACAACTGGTTGTTAGCTGTTGTGTAGGTACTGGGAATAGAACCTGGGTCCTCTGCAAGAGCAACAGGTACTCTTAACTAGTGAACTAAATCTCCAGCCTCCATCCCCTTGCAGCTGGAAATTACCCTTCTTTTCTATTCTGCCTTTTGTCACTAGATCTCCTTAGCGCTGCTTGGCTTCATGCTTGGCGCGCTACCTGCCTTCTAAGTGCAGCTGTCAGCTAAAACTTAATTCACTTCCGTATCATCTGAATATTGTCCAGCTTCTCTCATTCCAAGGGCTCTAGTCATCTCCACCAAGGATTAACACAACAGGAGTCCAGGAGCCTCTCTAAGACAGAGGACTGCCATAGGTATCATTGTCACCTCATGCCTGCTGTGTACTGTTTCCTATAAGTTCCACCAGGGAAGAGTGTTTGAGGGTTCATCCTCCCATAGTCTTAGGGGTCCCTGTGTCAGCCACACTGGGCTCTGCCTTAAGTCAGTACCCATGTGGTCTCTCAGAATTTTCTAATACAGAAATTTCTAAGACACTTCAGGTCACGAGTATTAAAGATCTTTGTGTGTGTTTCTTCGATAACTGGTAGCTGCTCAGTTGTATTAGTTTCAGAATGGGTCTGGTTAATAGCGGAGTCAACCATGTGGCTTTGTGGGGTTGACTTGTTCATCATGAATGGCCAGTGGTTTAGTCACTTACAGGTGGTCCCTAAAGTCTGTGTGATGAAGTCCTGCCTCTGTAAGAATCCCTGGAGGAAGCTTCTGGGTTGTTACTCACATAAGGTGGGCAGAGTGCTCCCTCCCTCTGCCCAGCATCCTGCCATGTCTTTCACTGGGCTTTTCCTCAGTTCTTCCCTTTGTAATAAACCAATAATTGTGGTCATTGATCTCTTGAGTTCTGTGAGCCATTCTAAGAAATTACTAAACTCTAGGAGGGGATTGTGGAGACCCAATTACTTAACCTTCAGGAGTACAGAGAACTAGTCTCATGTTTGGCATATGAAATGGGAACAGTATTGTGGGAACATGGCCTTGACTTAAGACGTCTAAGCCGATGGCAGATGCACAGTAGGGCATTGACTTAATTGTGGGATTACCAATGGGCATCCAGAATTGAGGAATTGGTTGTTGGGGAAAAATCTTCAGACATAGGGTGCTCAGGTGTGAGCAGAAGAGACAGGTTTGGTTTTTTTGTTTTTTTTTAAACCTCGTAATACTAGTCAGGTGCATTCGAAAAGCAACAGTAGTTGTCTGTATGAAAGAGCATATTTGTATAGAAGTGCATATCTGTGTGTATAGAGAGATTGGGATTGTGTTCCTGACTGGAAGAGATGTGGTGTGGCTGCTCGGGAGGTTAGTAGCAGAGGTTAGCAACTCATCATGCCATGCATGTGCAAGGCAGGACTTTTTTGTCCTTTTTGGGCTTTTGTTGGCCTTTCAGCAGATTGAATTGGAGGGGCCAGCCACATAACTTGTGGTAATCTTCACTATTGTTGGTGTTAGCCGCATCTAAAACACCTTCATCTGACTCCTAGATTAGTGGGATTTGTTCTTTTCTATTTGCTCTACTTGGAATCCCAAGGACATTGCATATGCTCTCCTCACCATCCCCCCTCCCCCACCGCAATTCTAGATTTGTATTTGACCACATTAACTGAGCATTATAGGCTGGGCAAGTTAATACATGAATGAAACTAATCACCATACCCATGCCAGCCCTAGTCAGCATAGAAAGATGGATTGTGATTGGATAGGAAACCCCTGGCTTTTAGACGGCAGGTGCTCATGCCCTTCACAGCCCACTTGGGTGCGCATCCTGCAGACCTTTAGCAACTGTTATGTTTTGCTGACTGAAGATCACATACAGTGCTGTTAACCAGCCTTTCTGGAGATGTCCTCCATTCCAGTAAATAGGACACTTATACTTTGAGCCTGTTTTCTCATGCTTATTTTTAGTGAGAAGATTTGTATATTGGCACGATTTCAAATTTTTCATAAAGAACCTGATTATTTAGAATTCAGGCCAAATGCACAGTTGTTACTGTAGAGAGAAAAGCACACATTGCTTCTGATTTATTTATGTGTTCCGAGAGAAAGAATGGAGAATTCCTGTACCAAATCATATTAATAAATTCAGTGACTGTTTGGCTGATACTTAGTGTGTACCCTTGAGAATAAGAACTAGTGGTTTGCCAAAACATTCCTCTAGTGTATTCCACAACAGCTTATTTCTTCTGTTAACCTGAATATTTACTTTTTCTATAAGCAAAGATCTCACCTCTACTTAACAGTGAAAATTTCTTCTGTGGGCCATGAAGTTGTACTTTTCAAAGCATTGCTGTTAGTTAGCCCAGGCTACCACTGATGCTTCTGTGTAACTCCCATCTGTCTTTGGATTTTGTACCCACTGTCACATGTACAGAATGTAGCCCATAATCATATGAATTCTGAACACCATTATACAGCCATACCAAGGGAAATACTACCTTTGACGCCAAATTGAAATATGTGGCTTATAATTCTTTCAGATTACTAGCATCTGTTGACTTTGAAAGGTCCAAGGAACCCTCACTTTAGGGTGGTTTGTTTTTTGTTTTTTTTGTTGTTGTTGTTGTTTTATTTTTGATTACTGAGTGCGTGTACCTGTGCACCTAGTCTAGCTGGCCCTTGGACCAGTTAGATCCTGTGGCTCACAGGAAGACAGCATCTGATCACAGGTGGTTTCTTTCTGAGTTTTCTTTGACTTTGTTAAACTTGTGTGATGTGAGGGATTTCTCTTGCTGCCTCTTTCACTGGATTTTAGCAGTGAACTCTAAAGCTGAGTGAGTGTCCATGAAGGGCACTGTGGTTTCTCTGAGACCAGGTGTCTGTACTTCCCTTTAAATATAGCACATTCAAAGGAACCTTGCAGTGCCAAGGCCCTGCCTCAGCTTGGAAGGGGTTCTGAGGAGGTCAGTCCTGGGTATAACTGACAACCTCGTGTCCTGCTCCTGCTGGCTGTCCAGAGAGCTCATCCAAATAGCTCAGCTCTCTAGATTAGGCTAAAGCCTAACCTCTGAGTATTTACCTATCAATTCATTCATTTACTCCAGGTTCCCTTTTGATTATCCCACTAATCAAGCATTTTTTGACCTTAGCCCCTTGACTCCTAGGAAAAGGCAAACAAACAAACACACACACACACACACACACACACACACACACACACACACACACACACATTGCCAATGAATTCAGAGACCTCCCTGCTCTTGTAAGCATAGACAATAAGCCAGCTAGGTGGGATCTGCTCTGAGATTACTGCTCCCACCATGCCTGGGCCTTAATTCTCTCTGTCCCAGGCTGACCTTGAAATCAGGAATCTACTTGCCTTTATATTTTTCTGACATGCTGGCTCATAGTGCAGCTGCCTTTGTTCTTTTAGGTCTGTGAAACTTTTTATAAAATTCATATTACATCCTTATATTTTGCATAGTTGAGAAATTATGTACTTTTTTTAAATTAAAAAAATTTTTGTAATTATGTACTTTTGAACTCATATTTTAAGAGTTTTTTTTCTCACAGCCTTAAGGGCTGTCCTGAAGGTCATAGCATTTACCATTTTTCTGAGATATTAGATGTACCCTTGCCTCCCAAAATTGAGCTATTGCTGATTAACATGGAGTCATTTATCTTGGTAGAGAGGACATTTCCTAATAACTTTGGCAAGGAGAATATTTTCCCAAGGAGGAACATGAAGATTTTTTTTAATACAAACAAGCCTCATGCCTAGCAACCATCAATACTCCTGGAGACCCACACCCTGCTGGCTCTGCTCCGGGGGTGGAAAGCTATGTCACCTTGTCCCTTCCACATGGCCATGCAGGACTCAGGATTGCAGAGTGACAGTGGACTGGCCTCCTTTAAAGGAGTCCTGTGGAGTTGTCCTATCAGCTTTCTTTTACTTGAGCTTCCCTGTGGACATACTGTTAACACTTTCAGAGTTCCCCATCTAGGGGGATGTATCTTTGTACATTATCTTTACCCTAGAGTGGATGAATCTGCCTGGTTCTCAGAGGCCGACCCCCAACTTCTTTTGGTGTGAGTGAGTTCAGGCCATACACACTTGGAAGCTGTAGACTCAGGGATACTGCTGCTTTGCAGAATTTACTAATGCTACATTTAAGCAAGCATGCTTTCCTCAGCAGGATTCACTCAAACATGATTCACCCTGACCTCTTGTGTCTTCTTGAGAGCATAATCTCCATGATCTTCATGTATAGCAGGGAGATGCTCTTGGCTATGCTTTTAAACCACCAGCCTTATTCTCAGAACCAACCCTGATAAGTCCTCAGTACCCTTCCCTTTTCCAGCAGTTCTCAACCTGTGAGTTGTAGACCATTGAGTGGTGGTGGGGTTAGGTGGAAGGATGTTGAACCACACTTTCACAGGGGTCACATAAGACCATCAGAAAACATACTTACATTACAATTCGTAACAGTAGCAAAATTACAGTTGCAAAGTAGCAACAAAAATAATTTGTTGGTTGGGGATAGTCATAACATGAGGAACTGTATTAAAGGGTTATAGCATGAGGATGGCTGAGAACCACTGAGTTAAACCATGACAGATGTGTCACCAACTCACTTTATACTTACTGAAACTTACACTGGACAGTGAGCTCTGGGTTACAAAGTGGATTTGTTGTTTGAGAAGTTACTTTCTTCCAACTTCCATAGTAGGTCTGAGTGTTGATCTTTTAGCAGTCGTATCTTGTCCTATCTTGTCTCAGTGTTTTTGTCCTTTAAATACCTACATTCCTGTAAGTGTGAAGAAAGCTTTTTAAAATCTGCAACTGGACTCTGGGAATTTAAGAATCTTCCTCAATAAATAATGAGTGAGTTCTGCAGTTTTGTTTAATTTTGTTTAGTGATCATGATTTGGACTTCATATATTTTAAAATTTTAAGATTGTGTTAACTTCTTTCATGGCATAGCACTTTTAGATTTTAATTTGGTACATTCAGTTTTATAGTTCACTGCTAAAATCTATTTCACTTTCTGTTGGGATTTATGTAGTTTGCAGTTTTCATGTTTCTGCCTTCTTGTAAACAGAAATGTCAGGGTGAAGTTGCTGGTTGGTAGGATAGACCTATATGTCTGTCCTGTGTGACTACACCAGGATAGACCTCTCAGATCTGTCCTGTGTGACTGCACCAAGATAGACCCTCGGATCTGTCCTGTATGATGCACCTTTGTACTCTAGAGCACCTGAGCATTTCATTGTTACCCATCTTTGCAGTCCCCCATCTGACTCAGCAGTAAGTCTAGTGATAGGCTAATGAAGGTACTTTTTTATATTTCTCTGGCTGCTAGTTTGTTTGCTTTTTGGTATATTTGGGTTTTGTTTGGTTGGTTTGGGTGATGCTGTAGCTTGAACCCAGGTCTTTTTGAATATGAAGCAGAATACCCCAGCCCAGTTTCTCTAGTTGTTAAAGAAACATGCTATCACTTTCCAGTCCCTTTCTTTTCCAGCTTCTCCTGTTTTTCTGTTCAGTCATTTGCCCCGTCTACTTGTTTAGGAGTTATACATGCAGTTATTCATCTTAATATTTGCAGTTGTTGCTTGTGACCTGCTGTTCTGTCATGTCACTCTTAAACAATTCCTGCATTGCTACAACGGAGAGAGCTTATTAGTGCTTGTGGCCTTTCTGTTATATATTGTATACGCTATCTTTTATTATCTACCAAAAATTTTATAATCTTGCCTTTCACAAGCAAGTTAGGTTAAATTGAGATCTATTTTTATACAGAAGGTAGAATGGGAATTCAGTTTCATTTCACACAAGATGAAAACAGATGTGTACAAGTACCAGTATTAAATATTTCAGTTTGTGCATTAATCTGACACTCGATAGATAGATGGATGATAGATAAAGGATAGACAGTAGACTGATAGGTAGATGGTAGATTGATAGATAGCATATAAATATAAATCCATGGGAAAGCACACGTGTACGTATGGCCCCTCTCTCCATCCAGTGAACATGCCTAGAGGTGTTCATTAGTGACAGCAGCACCTGATATCTGGATTTTTATTTGTAAACACCATTCTTGGAGAAAGGAACCACTTTGGAGAAATGGGTACTATCAAGATTGGAAAGTACAGTCGAAGACTTTGAAACATGTGATTTCAAGGAGAGATGGCCCAGCGGTTAAGAGCACTTCATCCTGAGTTCAATTCCCAGCAACCACATGGTGGCTCACAACCGTCTGTAATGGGATCTGATGCCTCTTCTGGTGTGTCTGAAGACAGCTACAGTGCACTCATATACATAAAATAAGAAAATAAATCACACACACATATCCATTTTTTTTTAAAGAAGTAAGAAATTGATTTAGGAGTGGTGGGGTTGTGTCAGGTGACCTATGGGCTGTCTTGATGTTTTTACTGTTCAGTTCCAGGCAGATTGAGCTCCCACATAAACAATGGCAATAACTGATAGCAGTACAGACAGTGGTAGTAAAGGGTTAACACTGGATACATGACCAGCGTGGCCTTGAGAGCACATGACACCTCTGCTGAAGGCAGGCAGTGCTCTCCTTCTTCTCTCTCTCTGCATTCTATCCTAATTCCTTCATTTTCTTCTGATGTGTAGACACACTGTAAAGGCTTCTAGATTTTGACTACAGGGGTCACACTGCTCTGAACATTTCTGTTCATGTTGTTGGAGACACATTGCTTTTCATGGCTCAGGCTCCTGTATTGAAAGATAGACAGACAAGAGAAACACATGCAGGTGCTATTTAATAGAAGTTTTATGTGCCCCTGGATCTTTCAGAGGAAACAAAGTCAAAGGAAATGGGTTGCAGTTGTAATAATTTAGGCCTGGTTCACTTAGCAAGCTTCTTTTTATCTTAGTGTTTTGTCTTTCTGGAGTTAGGAGCATTTCTTAAGGCACCAGGAGAACACCTCTGCAGTGATGCTCTCCTGTTTCCAGGGAAGGCCTGCTGCAGCAAAAGATACCAAATGGTCAGAGGCCCCTTTTACTTCTACAGTCTGCACAGATGTCCCGGGACTTAATCTTTCTGGTTTAGCTTCCAGGGAATCCCAGTATCCTGCTGGTGCCCGTTGAGCAGTGGAGTGAACAGATTCCACTCCTGTCCAAGCATTTTCTTCTCTCTTCTTTTCTTTTTCTCTCTTGATAAAGCCCACTGGAATAAAATATAGTTTGCACTGTGAGGCCTGTGGTCTGTGGTCCCTGGCTTCTGTGCAATCTCTACCTCTCCTAATCATTTGCTTGCTACTCAGGAAATTCTAATATTGAGTTAAAGTTTATAGTAAAATGGATTATCATAATTAATGTGAGATAAACTCAAGAAACACAAGTTATTGAAAGCATGCAGGCTTAGAAGTCAGAATTAGTCAAAGTCAGGGCTTCAGAACTAGTCAAAGTCAGGGCTGCTTCTTGAAAAGTTAAAACTTACTGCCCAATCAAGATTGAGAGAAACTCTTGCATTGGCATTGTTTGCTTTGGTCCTTTAAGAGCCTTAGAAGCTCTAAAGTAGTTGGTACTTCCAGCTAGAAGTCAAGATCAGTGACCTGAGCCACGTTTCCTAGCTGCTAATGCTGCTTTGGATAATGTGTGGTGTTTTCAGTGGATGGTGTTAAAGTACTGGGCCTTGATCCAGTGGCTCTCTGTCTTCCCACCTGCTGCTTTCCTCTCTCCTCTCTGTTGCATTCACTTTCTGCTGTCCCTGTGTTTGTGTGATTGTAATTCATTTCCCAAGTCCTGCGTGTAACTGAGAAGAGGTGCTGCATTTGTTTAGATGCTGCTGGGGACACAGGCTTCACTGCAGCAGTGTGTGAGGGCCTCTGACAACATCCTCCCCTGACATAACAACTGCTAAGATGCTCTGTCTTCTGTATAAAACAAAGATAGGGGAATCAGAAAGTCGCCACACTTAATTTTTTTCATATCAAACTTAACTGTGAAAATAGCTTTGTGTTTGAGGAACTCTGTATTAGCCCCAGCCCCAACCTTACCTGTTCTGAACACAGAGAAGAGTCCCTCATCCTGTGTGCTCCTGGTTAGGAAGGACATCAGCATTAAATTGCTCTGGTCCACACCTCCTACCTTGCACTGTAGCAGACAAAACTATACTGTACAGGCTGTCTTCGTAAATAAGATTTTATTGAAATAAATAAACTTGTGGTCTTTAACAGCTTTTGTACTTCAAAGGTGGCCTAGGTAGATAAGACAGAAAGAAAACTTAATTGCCGGCAAATCATAAAATACTGTCTGAACATTACAGAGACAGTCATTTGGTTCCTCCTATACACCACTCTACTGTGTGCCTCGTCATGTTTGTCACCAGGTTCTGCTACTGGTATTAGTGTTTCTTTTAGTGTTTTCAGAGTTTCTCAGCATCTGTGTGTACCTTCCTAGCAGACAGTTGTTCAGGGAGATAGGGTGTATTTGTAATCTGTATTGTTAGATACCAACAGTTTTCTAGTTTTCACGCACGAGCAATGCATGGGAATTAAGTTGTTTGCATCTTAAGATGTCTGTTGATGCAAACATAGCTCTCACCTCAAAGGGAGAAAGGGTTAGTTTATTTTGGGGCCAAATAATAATGTCCATGGCTTAGGACCTCAGGTTCACATGGCCCCAAGAAACTTGCTCCAAGTGGTAACAGTTTAATGGAGTTTTATGGAACAAAAGAAAGCAATGAATCAAGGCACTTTTGAAATAGGTTGATGGGAAATTTAGGTAGGTGGGTTATACCAGAGAGGAAGTCTTGTAAGGCTCAGATGCTTTACGGTGGTATTCTTAGTTTGGGGCTGGTGAAACTGCTAGCCTCTTGGTACATTCTAAAGGTCTCTGATAGTCAAATGGGTGGTCAGATGGAGGTGGACAATTAAGGAGACTGAAGGCAGCCCAAAGTAATTTAGCCCAGTATCTATAACACCCCAACTCTCCATGAATTCTAATTAGTCAATTAGCCTTGGGGAAGCTTTAACACGAGTGTGCCTCCCCAAGCCTTGGGGGGGGGTTATCTCGTATATAATGTGGTCTGAGTTTTACAGTTTAGCTGTTGTAGCCAGCTCCTATACCTTGTAGTGGAACACGGTGGTATTGCAGTTGTACTTGTGCTTAGAGAGTGATGGATGAGGCAGGATCTTTCCAGATGTGTGCTGGCCATTTTGAGGTCTGATTTGGTGGCCTGTCATTTATTGTCTGTCTTATTTGTGATGGTTGTTCATGTATTTGGAATGTGTCCTTTGATGGTGTGTTGATACATGTGCTGTAAATGTCATATTCTATTTTTAATCTCCCAGCTTCCCTTTCACAGCTCCTCAAACTTTATTTTAAAGCAAACAAGACACCATACCACAGTCAAGAGCAAGAGAGCACTGAACACGCCCATGCTCCCTGCTTCTCTCCCCCTCCCCCCATCTAGCCTTTTCTTGCCCTATACAGTTCAGAGCTCCCCCACCAGGGACTGGTGTTTGTTTCCTTCGTATAGTGGTCTGAGTGAGTGTCCCTTTATGAGTTAACAGTCAAGGCCACTCTCCACAGACATGCGCACAGGCTAGTCTGATCTAAATAGCTGCTCAATTCAAACTTGGTTCTCAGGGAATTAATTCTAGGTTTTGGGAAGCTGGCATTCAAAACTAACCATCATAAGGTCCTTTTAATTGAGGGTATGATTTGCTCTTGTGTTTTGGTGGTCATATTAATATTTTCTATGTCTGTTGAAATGTTACCTATGCTTGTCTCAAACTCCTCAGCCTCCCAAATTGCTAGGATGTGCCACCAAGGTGGGCTTTCACCGTACTGTTATTAGATCTCCAGGCTGGGCAGGCAGCACTCTTAGATTTCATTTGTGAGTATTAAAAGCCATTCCAGTCTCCAAGAGTCTTTGTTGAGGCAGTTATGTGCATCTTTTTTTTTTTTTTTTCTGCTCAGGCCCATTTCCTCAGATTCATGAGTTTAGAGATTTAGAATTGAACCTGACATCCAGGTTTATGCTATGTTAGGAACAGGTTAATTAAGTGTTGGAGAGGTCAGACTAACATGCTTCTTACATTTTCTTTTAAATCTAAATAGTGTTTGAGGTTCATTTCTTATTTTTCCCTTTTTGTTTTAGAAGTCCAGAACAATATTACTCAGTTGAAATGTGCTGCTTATTTTGATTTTTGAGAGTTGGATCTGGGGCTGGAGAAACAGCTCAGCACTTAAGAGCCTCCTGCTCTTGCAGAGATACAGTCTTTTCCCAGCAGAAACTCCAGTTTCAGGGGGTCCTTTCTGGCCTCCACAGGCACCCACAAGCACATGTACTTAATACAAACACATACACATAAATGAAAATAAAGTTAAAAAGAAAAATCCAAGGCTGGGTGTTTAACTCCAGCACTCCAGAGGCAGAGAAGGAAGGCAGTGAGTTTGAGGGCAGCCTGGTCTATATACCAAGTCCCAGGACAGCCAGGGTAATAGAGAGAGATCTGTCTTAAAATAAATAGATAAATAAAAAATAAAAATTGGATCTACAGTTGACTCAGATGATCTTAGAAATATTTATAATGGACTAGTATTGTAGACACCTCCACTTCTAACCCAGTTAATGCTGCTTCTTCAGGAATGCTAACCTGTTCTCTGTCGAGATTGTGTGAGCAGTGTAGTCCTGGTAACTTTTCATATGCTCTTACAAAGTGGTTCTTCTTGGTTTGCAGGTCATATGTCTTTAGTGTGGATGCTGCTGTCTTAAGTCTGTGGCCATGGCACCAGAATACAGTAAGTAGCTTACTACTTACACATGCTCACACCATGTTTAATGTTGCAAACTTGAGGCTTTCTGGGTTTGCATATATTCCTGGGTATGGAGCCCCCAGATGCATGCAGGCAACTGGACCATCACTTAGTTAAACCCTAACATGTATGTTTTGAGTTTCTGATTGCAGAGACAAAAATATAAAAGCAAGAAAAACAACTTAGTTTCCTCTTTTCAAAGGACATTCACTTTATTTCCTGGGGTTTGATTTTTTTAGTTTCATATACAAATACATTGTGATATTCATGACCAACATGTTCCTGTACACACAGTGTTTGTCTGCAATGGCCAGCAGAGTGGGCATCAGGGCTGGACCATTTCACACATGCTCTCTATTCCTTGTATTACGGGTCAAAGAAGCTGAGTGCAGCTGAAGGGTGGGCCTGGTGAGCTGCAGTCCCAAGCTGCATGTCCACAACTGGTTTGCCAACTCTGGCTCCATCATCCACTCTGAGGCAATGGGGGATGGTCTCAGAAATGGCCCTGTGCATCCATTCTAGCTTGTGAGACCCTGGGTGGGAGGCCCTGCAGCAGGGTTGCAGCAAGAGACCCCAGTGGGTGACCCTGCAGCGGGAGACCCTGAGGTCTGGATCTTCTGGCACAAGTCATCTCATACTTAGGACAGAGCTTGGTGAAGCTTCTGATTCTCTCCCTGGCTGTCACTGTATGCTGTTGTGAGGTCTGGTGTGGCTTCAGCCTGCTGGCTCCCAGCCTGAGCAAGAAAACCACACAGGGTGAAAGACAAAGTCTAGAATCCAGAACCCAGGGCAATCAGCCCTGAAGCCTGTCCCCTCTTGGGATATGCAGTGTGTGAGCCCGTCCATTTCCTTTCTGTTAAAGCCAGTTTGAGTTGGGAGCCAAAACACCGAATGATTCACTTAATCCCCATTTTATTTTTAGTAATCCATTAGTTTCCCCCAGGGATTGTGGGAGTAATTGCAAAGCAAGGCAAAATAATACCATTAAATTAAACTGGCGCGGTGTGGTGTTGACTGGCATTCTCTTCGCTCTCAGCGGGAGTCAGCTGTCGTGAGTTAGTATCCAAAATGTGAGGATAAAGAAGGAACTTTGAGATGCTCTCTCTCTTTTTATTTTCACCCAGAAGCTTTTGCCTCTTACTCAGCTGGCCACAGAGGCTAGCCTTGTTCTCAGAAAACCGTGTCTGCAGGCAGCACGGAACTGTTCTGTCCTTCTAGAACACATTATACTCGTGTTTTTGTTTTTAAAAAGTTAATATGAGCATTTCAGATAAGAAGATGGTGTGAGGAGGAGTGTACTCCATAGCCGCTCTCTCTCCAGCACAGGAGAGCTTGTCAGTCGAGCCGAGCACTGAGGACCTGTGCTCCCTTCCTCTGCTCTCAGGAGCCACCACTCTGCTTTTGTTTTCTATGAGCCGGGTCTCCTGTATCTGAGGCTGGCCTCGACCTTGTGTATGGTTGAGGCTGGCCTTGAATCCTGGTATTCTTACCTCCACCTCCCACTGAGATCACAGCTCTGTTCTACCAGGCCTGATTTGTGTGCATTTTAACTTCCAAAAAGAAAAAAAGAAAAAAAAATGCAGATGCCACACACTCAGCATAAAATCACAAGGAGGTTTACAAGAGATACAAGGTCACTGTAAGACTGTGGGCTTGGTTAGACACCCTGAGAGATGTGCCATTAGTGCATCCAGTGTTGCTCTGTCGGTCTGCGTCAGCATGGCGACAGTGTTTATCGTGCTTACTCTCCAAAGATCTTTTCTTGGCTGCTCAGGTAATTATCTTTCCTGTTCTGAATCCTGCATGTTTGTGATCTCACAGGGTACTGTCACCCATGAGCTCCTTCCTTCAGTAGCCTTTACCCTGTGGTCAGGGCACAGGCTTTGGGCAAACTTCATCTGTGCAATTTTCTGTACTGTAGCAGTAGCTGGTAACCTACAAAGCTTCCTTCTGGGCCATCTAAACTGACCAGTTTGTCCTTCTACTGCTATTTGTGGCAGTGGTTACAGAAGAGATATCACTCCCAAGCTGATAGCAGCCCACTCTGAAACAATTACCTGTGTTCACTTGGAGCCTTTTCAGGAAGCTTGGATGTGCCCTAGATCCTTTGTGAGCCAGTGTTGGGTCTTAGAGACCATGTTTTTCTTTTTGTTTTTTGTTTGTTTGTCTGCTTGTTTTTAATTTTGTGTATCAGTGTTTTGTCTACATGCATATCTGTCACATATACCCACAGAGGTCAGAAGAGGACATCAGGTCCTCTGGGAGTTACAACCAGTTGTGAGCTACCAATTAGGTGTCAGGAACCAAACCCTGGTCTTTTGCAAACAGCCAATGTTCTTAACCTTCAAGCTATCTCTCCAGCCCCTATATAGTAGCATTCTTGACAAAATGTAAGCCACTTAACTTATGCATTATAAAAGCATCTCATGCTCTTGGAAGGTTTCTGCCATGCTTTCAGTGGGCGTGCTGCCTTCAGGGACAGGAACAGTACAGTTATCTATTTCTTCATTCAGAAATCATTGTCCTACCATCACAGAAAGAATTCTTATTCCATGGGGTCATTTTTATTTGAATGTTTAGCATTTACTAAAAAGCAAACTAAGATTTTTCCCTCCATACTTTTATCTATACAGGAAGAAAATCAGTGTCTTTTATTGAAACTAAATTTTAGATCTTTGTCTTTCATACATATATTCTGTTGTTATTAATAGAGTGGGTTCTTAATTTTTTTAACTGTAACTACTCTTACGACCACCATGAAACAATGGACTCAGAATCATTGTGTGTGTGTGTGTACTGGCCTGTGCATGACTGCTCACACATGCATGCATATGTAGAAGTTAGAGGTTGATTAATGTTTGGGTATCCTTTACCATTTCCCATCTTTTTTTGGGTAGGAGGTTTAGACAGGATCTCTTTTTATGTAGTTCTGGTTGTCATGGAACTTTATGGTAGACCAGGCTACCCTTGAACTCACAGGGATCCGCCTGCCTCTGCCTTTTCAGTGCTAGTATTAAAGATGTATACTTCCATGCCTGATCTCGTCTTATGTTTTGAGCTGGAGTCTCTTATTAAATCTGGAACTTGCCATTTCAGTTAGATTTCCTGACCCAGCAAGCCCTCAGGATCGTTATTGTCATGCTTGCTTTAGATGAGTCTAGGATCTGAACTCAGACAGTATACATAGCAAGCACCTTATCCATTGACCCATCTTCACAATTGCAGATCCAAAAAGTTGCTTTTCAACCAGACGTAGTATAACCTACAATCTGCAAGCTGAGGCAGGAGAATCATATACTCAAAGCCAGCCTTACCTACATAATGAGGTGCTGTTCCTGAGAAATAAACAGTTGCCTCTTTAGATTTGCAGTACTGCGGGGTAATACTCAATCCATGATGCCCGTAAGAAAGTACACTAAGTCTTGAACATTGCTGGCAACATAATATGTTCGGTATATTGTAGGCAGAACATGGTAGAGCACACATTTAATCCCAGCCCTTTGGAAGGCAGAGGCGGATGGATCTCCAATTTTGAAGCTAGCCAGGTTACATAGTGTGTTCCAGGTCAGCCAAGGTTACCTGGTAAGATGCTGTCTCAAATAAACACATCTACGAACTCACGCACAAGTGTGCACATGTAAAATTAAGATGTTAGTTTGCATGTTTGACCCATGGAATTTAAGTCCTAACCCTGTAATAAGCCTTATGTCTATTTCCTTGTTTAAATGATTTTGGCATCATTTGATTTTCAAGCTTAGCCCACTGAAATCCTTACTACAGGCAGTTAGTTCACTGGTAGCACTCTGTTTCTTGTAGACTTGTGTCTTCTGTTAACCTGAGGGGGGACTTGTTGACCTGGATTGTCTTCTCTCCTCAGAATGACATGGTGCTTTTGTGGGCTGGACCGTGGGCTGAGGAGCTTCTTCAGGGACTCAGATCTGTAATTAGGCCCTGCTCTCTGCACCAGAAATTGTTGGCCATCGCGTAGTGAGTCTGGGAAAGTAATACATGAATCATCTACACAGGCACAGACCATGCAGAATGTTTTCTACCTCTGTTCTGAGGCGTAGGTAATTAGAAAAGGAGACTTGGTCTGACCTTGAAGAATTAGGGCAGGTTGACTGCGTGGGTGAAAAGCAGAGGAATGTTGATGCTGGTAGAGGTTTGGGTTTCCAGGACTTTTCTAGAAGGTTGCTGAAGCAGCTCGCACCTTTCTAAGTGAGCAAGGTGCGAACTGTTGCTGGCCACCCCACTGCATTCAGTGCCCACTGTTGCCCTTCTGAAGGGAACCACCAGGGCTGAGTGTGGCCTGACCCTCACGGGACTCCTGAGGCTGCAGCAAACCTGGGCACTACTGTGTCTGCTTGCTTCCTTCTGACTCCCAGCCCTAGTCATTCATAGTTAGAACAGAAGCTTGATATTTTTTCTTTCTTAGAGTGATGCTCCCAGTGACTTACTGGGAACAAAATGGGTGAAAGTCATGCTTTGTGTTCATTATGTAAAGTTAAATCTTTATTTTCCTAATAATATTGGTATATTTTAATTCATATATTAAAAAGGTAAAATACTTTTTCACATTTTAATTTTGTTTAGAATAAAAAGTTTAAAATAATCATTGAAAGTTGAAGATATTTGTAAGTCACTCAGGGAAGGAAGTGGATAACAGTTCTCTGAGGCAGAGAGAGTCTGTGTGTGTGTGTGTGCGTGTGTGTGTGTGTGTATGTGTTTATCTGAGTTTTTCCCAGCTCTTCTTATCAGTCCAAGAGGATGAAGGTATATCTGTTCCATAGCAAAAAGACCCCTCTCACCTGTAACGTGAGTTGACTCTCTAGTGTGGACATATTTTTATTTTTCCTCTAGGATATATATATTGGTGAGGGTCTGGAGAGGACTGTGTTTTGTCAGGAAGTAGAAGAGAGCTCTGACTTGCCCTGTGACTTGTAAGTGGATCCAATGCTTGGTCTGTGGCTGTATTGAGTGCATGGAAACTGGGCTTGTTATCTTTGTCAGTCGGGGCTTTTTTGTTTTGTTTTTTGTTTTTTTGGGTGAGACTTTATCTCATTTATTTTATTTTGGAGTTGTTAAATCAGATGTCTAAATTATAAGGCTATTAATATACCTGTATTAAAAGATTTTTAGGGTGACTTCCTAAGAAGCTAATTAGTAAATTTTTTTGCTAGTCAGTAGTTTTGATAAAATTTATTAGTTGAGATCTGTTTTCACATAAAAATCTCAGTCCGTTTGGGTTAGGGATTTAGACTGTTACAAGAGTGCCTGTTTATTAAGAACATGTCCTTGTTTCTCATACAGACTTGTTTAGCGCCCAGTTAACTAGTGAGGAACCAGGAGACATTGTGTAGTACCACAAGCAAACCCCTCAACCTCAATGCCCCTAGTTTGCATCTTGTGAGAATGACTGTGTCACTAGCCAGTACCTTAGCAGGTGACTGCAAATGCAGTGCTCACCATTAGTGACCATGTGACACTAGTTGAGGCTTTCTAGGTCACTTGAGTAATTTGTCTCTTGCTAATGGGTCCAGTGAGTCTAAGAATCAACCACAAATTCTAAAGTTTGTAGGTAGAAAGGCACTTAGCGGGAATTTCTAGCTGATGGTGTCTGATCTCCAGAAGCAAATGCCTTCTTAGTTTTCTGAATGAAGACTGATCCCAGAATGGCTTACCACTTTCTTTTTGTTGCCCCTCACCCCCACTCCCACTTATAATTAAGGTAGTTTGCTGTGTGGTGTTAGGGGTTTCTTCTGTAATCTGGAAAGCCCTTCAAAGCAAAGTGTGTTCGGATTGCCCCTGTTTCTGTTTTGTGTGAATATTTGAGCCCATGGCTCCATTTAAAGATGCTGAAGCCAGTAGGAAGCCATCTCCCCTCTATGTGAAATCTGTTTCTAAAGGTTCAGGGTCCAGCGTCTTTTTGGGATTGAGTTCTCTAATTGGCTTGTTGTTACTGTTTGTAAGACTGTCCTGTAACCTAGTGTAGCCCAGGCTATGTTAGTGTCACATTTCTGGTACTTCTGAGCTGGAGTCACTGAGTACTAGGTTTACAGGTGTGGGCTATCACACAGTTTCGTGAATTTTGATGATCATTTAAAATAGCATATTTTCTAGTGCATTTGTTCAAAATACCAGCATCTTAGTTAAGAGTCTGGTAGCAGAGTTTAGAATAGCCTTTGCATAGAATGACAAGACCTTGTGAAATGTAGGAAATAAAAGGAACAAAGGATGAAAACCATCTCTGTTTTACCATCAGGACATGGCCATCATTGATGCCATCTGATGCCATGTTCTCATAGAACTCAGAGCACAGCTGGAGGGCCCGAGGACACCAGTTGTTCCCCAGGAATGTCCTTAGACTGGAAGCTGTGAGAGCCTTGGTGTGTGAAACAGTCTTCAGAGTGTCGCACTCTGGTTCTGCTGGCTATGGCTTTCTGTCCTGTGAATGGAAGGGAGAAAGAGGCTCCTTGAGGAGAAGCTGGGTACAGCCTGCTCAGTGATCTTGATTAGGGTACATTTCTCTATTTCTCCATTTCTGTCTCCCTCTCCCCCTCCCCTCCCTCTCTCTTTTGTGTGTGTCTGTGTGTGTGAGTGTATGTCAGTCAGTCTGTCTTTCTGTCTGTCTGTGAGGCACCACCACATGAACAGGCTCCTAACTAGAGAGGCCTGTAACATTGGAGAAGTTGTTCTGTTCCTGTAATAAAGACAGCAAAGAAAAGACAGATTTTGAGAGCCTGTGTGTGGCTGCAATCGAGGGGTAAGCATGTGTCTGCACCCCTCTGGTATTTTGAAGTGTATCTGTCCGCACTCCATTCTGAGAAGTGCCCTCTCTCCTGTGCTTTCTTCCATTGTGTAATAGTTAGGAGAACTTAAGAGAGCTATATTATGAAGAACATGAAGGAATATACACTGTGGTTATCCCACTGCATTCCATCTTGCTGCATGTACAGCTTTTTGAATTATTACTGTCTAGATTTCAGATATCTGCTGTGATAGGAAAGTATTTATCCTTTGACATCCTTCACAGATGCTGAATGTGGCTTGAATGCCACAGTCTTCTCCCAGTGTGCTGCTTCTGAGTGCTCACCTCCACAGAGGTGCTCACCTCCACAGAGGTGCTCACCTC